>NW_007253396.1:108525-109707 GCF_000164805.1 Carlito syrichta
TCACCTCAGCCTCCCAAAGTGCTGGGATTACAGGCTGAGCCACCGAGCCCGGCTTCTCTCTCTTTTTCTTTCTCCTTCCTTCCTACTTTGCTTTCTTTCTTTAATTCTTCCCAGCCTCTTTCATTCTCTCCCTCCTTAATTTCCTCCCTTCTCTCTTTTCTTCTTTGGGTTAAAAAAATGGAATTTGATTTTAGAGTCAATTTCTAAAGAAGCTCATAACAGACCATTCACAGAATGCTTCCACAGTTTAGTAGAAGACCATGGGGTTTTATTTTGTTCTCTGAGAGCCTCTATTGACTCTCTAATTGAAACAGTTTAGACACCACATAAAATATGCATTGTTTACCCCAATTCTTCATGCTCTACATACTGTTACAGTCCTTGAAAAGCTTATCAGTGACAAATAAGGTGAATGAAGAAGACTTTACAAGTGTTTAAAAGCGAAGTATAGCATGTGATGCCCACTGCTTAATTAAATAGACCTGTGCTTAACTAAGTAAACTGAATTAAGCATGGCGGAAACTTCTAGACACCCCTCCCCCCCACTCCACCACTAGCAATGGTGTTCAAGATGTTAGAAATTCCTTTTTTTTTTTTTTTAAGTTGGAGTCTCACTCTGTTGCCCAGACTGGAGTATAGTGGCATGCTCCCGGCCACCACAGGCTCGACCTGCTGGGCTCCAGTGATCCTTCCACCTTAGCCTTCCAAGTAGCTGGAACTATAGGCACGCACTACCATGCCCGGTTAATTTTTTTTTAAATTTATTGTAGAAATGAGCTCTCACCAAGTTGCCCAGGCTGGTCTCGAACCCATGGGCTCAGGTAATCCACTCGCCTCAGCCTCCCAAAGTGCTGGGATTACAGGCTGAAATTCCTTGGTTGCCTGCAGTTGCTAATGTGTTACCCTAGATTGAAAGCTCTTATTGGTTGAAGCATTAAAAGTGAGTGTGGATTGTAGATAATGACTTTAGAATTTATATTAGAGATTCTCAGCAACATAGACTTCTTTGGGACTCCATTAAGATTTTATAATGTGTCTATATTTCACCCTTTTCAGAAAGAACTTTAAAATAAAAGTGAGCTGCTTCTCTTTTAAGCTCTGATTGGAGTCAGTGTTCAGAGAATCAGAGCCCATTTCTAGATCAGTCTTGATTTTTTTTTTTTTTTGAGTTGTAGTCTCACT
>NW_007253396.1:109993-125627 GCF_000164805.1 Carlito syrichta
TTTTTTTTTTTTTTTTTTTTTTAATGAACAGGCCAGTCTGTGGGTCTGAGCAGTAGGGTGTCAGAGTCAAATCCACCAGTTGTTTGAGCTTGGATAAGGTGCTGAGCCCTTCTAAGCCTCAGTTTCTTCATCTCTAAAATGAGACAATAATAGCCTTTACTAAGGCTATTATTCATGGCATATGCACTTATGTTGCTCTTGATTCTCAAGGGTTTCTACCCCCGTCCTAGCAGCTATCAAAGATTTTGAACACAAACCCCACCGGAGCCTACATCACAGGGTTGATGTGACTGACTAAATGAGATGGTGCCACAAAGTCCTGTTTTTGGTCCATAGCAAAGGCTAGGTAAGCATTGGTTATTATTGTTGATGTTAACAGATGGCACCATCTCACAGTGTTTGTCTTCTTTCTGCCACCAGTAAGGATCCTAATATTATGAGCAAAGTATATAGAACCCTTTCTCTAAAAATAAAATAACTCGCCCCTCCCCTTCGGTTGCAGGAGATACTGCTCCTGCTTACTGTCATTGTTCATAACCCTTCAGGGAATTCCTTGGGTTCCTAAGGTGGCAGCAGGAAGTAATTTAATAAAATAATATTCCTTCTCTGATTTTCACTGAAAAAAAAAAAAACCCTGCACAAAATGTGCAGTAAGGAATAAAAACAGTAGATAAACATGTATCCACATGGTGCTTGGTCCATAGTAAAGATGTTTTTCCCTTACTCACCCATTTTATAGATATAGGAAATGAGATTCATGGAAACCTGATTCAGTGTGAGTCTCAGAATGAATATTTGGCAAAAACAGAATTACTGCTAGGCAGGTGTCAATTCCCAAGGAAGGTGAGAGTTCTATTACCCTCAGTAATAGAAATCTCAAGAAGTATCCAAGGAATGGTGTCTGGTAATTGTGGCCATGTTAGTTCTATGCAAAAATTAGGTGCAGGCTTGTTCATCATTCAGCAAGGGTTTTAGCTGAGATTCCTGCAAAAGCAGACCCCAAGATCTGATGCAAGTGGTTTATTTGGGAGGCAATCCCAAGAAGTGGTGAGTGAAAAAGGATGTGAAAAAATGGTGCATTGATGGGCAGTTTCTTGCTGTGATCAGCCGGGATTCCTGCAGGCAACCAACTGAGAGATTCTGGAGCACACCACTGTTGTCCCATAAAGGGGCCAGGGTGCTTGACTCTTTATCTACCACTTCCCTCCCTTACAGCCTGAGGGTTATTCCACGGGCACAAGCTCTCCGTCACTTCTGGTCTGCCCTGTTCCCTGGCCAAGACTGCACGTGTGGCAAAGCAAGACCTCAGGTAGAGAGAGGCGTGTGGGCTTCAAGTAGGAAGACAACAACACTTCCAGTACTGTCCATCCAAGCTGCAGGTAACCACCAGAGTGGAACAAGAGGCTAGCACAGGACTTTTGAGTCAGAAACCTGGGTTTGAGTTCTGTTCTTCCACTCACTAGCTGAATAATCATGGACTTAGTTTCCTCATCTGTAAAGGAGGACTCCTAAGAATAGCTTTCTCAGTCATGAGGATTCAATGAGGGCATGCTAGCCAATTGCTTAGCCTGGCACATAAGTATTCTTTTTTAAAAAATGTTTTATTTTGAAGATGTGGGGTATAATTCAGGGTTAGGTATACAAATGTTCATTATGCAGGTACACTTGTTGATGAGGTGTTCCCTCCACTCCCCTGGCAATTTCCCACTACTGCCAATCCCAGTGTTATTCGTGACTTCCTGTCCTTCCTATCCTTGATGATTGTTCAAGGTCCACTTATGAGTGAGAACATATACTACTCAGTTCTTTGTTTCTGTGATCGATCACTCAGTATTATGGACCCTGAGTTCATCCAAGTTGCTGCAAAGTTCATAATATAATAATTATTATTGTGATTGTAGTTGCAGATGTTTAGTAGGTGTTGAGTGAATTTCAGTGTGGTGTCCATGGTAGATGTCTTTACATCACTGATTCTCACATACTCCCAGAAAGTTCCCCAAATACAGCACATTCCTCTAATACTTTCTTCATCCTCCTGCTTCATTTTGTCCTCCAACTGTGACCCGAACCCTAGACTCCAGATTCCACTCAACTATGATTCATTGCCATGTGAGCCTTAGAGAGGTTCAGGACATTCTTCTTCTCGCTGCCATTTGTGGTCTGGTTTCCTCATCTTTTACTTGGAGTCAAGAGTTGTTCACCTCACTCTGATTAGATGGAAACAAGACCAGTAGAAGAGTTCCTAAATGTTTTGGATTTTCCTGGTGGGAAAGAGGAAGAAAAGAAAGCCTTATAAAATAAAATGGTAAGTGCTATGGTACAGTATTATCTTCACATGCCATAACAAAAAATCTTTTTATATATTTTTTCTTATTTAAACCATATTCATGAAGGTTTCATTGTTAACTTGATCCAGATGACTGATAAAATCATAGTTTGTTATTGCCACCTTCCTAAATTTTTTTAAAGGCAATTTTAATATTATATTTTCATAGCTACATAGTTCCACTAAGTTATTAAGTCTATTACTAGTCAATCAAAGATTTTCATTTTGTTTCAAGAACTCCTTGGATAAACTCTTCAGAATTGTCAAAAGAGATGGAATATCCGGCACCTTTTCACAGATGGTGTTAATTGGTTAATGGATAAACTTTCAGGTTTCCATGGTTGACTTTTGGCACTAACAAGTCTTCCAGGTGCCCCTGCTTTTCCAAAGGCTAGGGGGATAGCAAGGAAGTGCACCTGGTAACATCTTAACACTCCTTATTCTTAGTAAGGTAAGTAATTGGGGAGCTGGAGGAGTATTTCATTGGATCCGGTTTGCTAAGGAATGGAATATTTCTTGAAGAAGAACAATTTGACTTGCCCTGTGGTTCCAAAACTATGCATTTATTTTGCTTTCCTCGTTCCCAAGAATTACAACAAATACACTAGAAAAATTAAACTATCACATCGAGAGTTAAATGCTCAACTGGCTCCTTGTAGACCCTCATTGTGTATTTGTCCACTTATCTGTTCCACAGTAAGCCTATGCCCTCTCCATTCATTCATTCATACATTCATAAACTTATTTGATACACATTTATTTACTGCTTAAACCAGACTGCACTAGGTGGGGAGTACAAGGGTAATGCAGACATAATGCTTCCCTCAGGAGATTTTCAACCTAGCAGTGGAGAAAGCCAACCTAATGTGCAGTTATTTACCATGTGTTGAGGTAAGTGCTATGATGGCAGGGAGTGGGGTTGGGTACAGGATTCCGAGGAAGCAATGGAAGAGCACTTGGGCTTGGATAAAGTGTTTCTGGAGGGGATGTTGTTGAAGCTAAGACCAGGAACCTAGTGAGTATAACTCAGGGGTCGAGGATGAAGGTCAGGACAGGGATAGAGAACAGCATATCCCGCAGCTGGGAAGAGGGGGTCGGGAGATATGGCTGCAGAGGTACATACCAGTCATCTAGCAAGAGACACCAAAGCATTTGAGGAGCTGGGTTCTTTTCCTGAGGACAGTAGGAGCCACCAAAAAACTTGAATCCAAGGAGGAGAAGGAATCTGATGTCACTCTGGCTGCAGAATGAGTTAGATGGGAGGTGAGAGTGCAGCCAGAGGGTTGTTAGGAGGCAATGGCCCTGGAGAAATAAGGTGATGCCTGGAAAAAAGAGGAAGTAGAAAATAAAATTTGTTTTGATTTGTCTCCACAGTCATTACATAATATAGTGAAAGGAGTATAGCACAGCCAAAGGCAAAAGTGTCTGGTCAGCAGTTTGGTAGACACTGCAAAGGAAATAAAAATGGGCCTCAGTGAATCGCTAAATCAGTCCCTGAGTTCCCAAGTGCCATGCTGTGGAAAGCAGTTCCTCTCTAACTCTGCATTTGTTTTTCTGGATTTTCAGTTATGATTGCCCAGAAGATTTGCTGTTTCAGGCTTTGTGATGGGCACTTCAAGTATCTGATGGCTGCAGGGGTACAAACCATTACATATGACACCATCTGGTAAACACACCTGTAGTTATTTGAACAAATACTATCCTTTTTTCAATCCCTACAACTATCTCAATTTTTCATTCGTTAACCATTAGGCAGTGTTATTCATGACTTCCTTTCCTTCCAGACCATCCTTTGTGTGTTAGGAAGCCAATATAATGGGTGGAGATGAAGATAGGTAGTGCAGATTAAAAACAACAACAACATCAATAAGGATCAATTTTCAATTGGACAATTGAGGGAGCAGGGTTGGTCAAACTGTTTTTATGGGCGAGAGCACTAATAATCAGCCTGTAAGAAGTTGGTCACAGTTTCAGGAATATGTTACAAGCAAGATAAATAAAAATGGTCTAGAGTATCAGACCAAACTCTCATTTTTCATCTTTGCTTCACACTCTCCTCTTCCAGCCCAGACTAATCAAAAGAAGACTTTTCTGCTCACACTTGCTCTGTGTACATTTTCCCAGATCTGGTATTCACATAAACAATGTAGTTTATTTATATTTCAGCACCAAATTGGAGAGATGACATCATTCATTTATAATCATTATCCCAAGACAGTCTTCCTCTCCAGCACCTCATTTCAGCAGACACATTTAGGACTGCATATAGCATCATGTTTAGCTTGTACATTCCTCTATGGAATACAGTTCAAAGGCATGGGACTTCAGGCTTGTTTTTGGTAAGAAAATAATCTCATAAAATCACAAGATCTTCCCCAGAGGATATTATGATGTTTACAAGAGTAGAGTTATTATTTGTTCATTTAGGCTCCATCGTTCATTCTTGGGCAAACCCGTTCCTTTTTGCCCCATGGCAGATCACACAGCTCCCTTCAGGCTCTTGGAAACAATTCCAGCTTTATTAGGCAATGAGTTCAAAAGTATAGGCTCCTGACAAAATTGAAATTTTAGGTGTGAACGCTGAATTTCAAAATCTCATGCACAATGGCAGGCAGACTAAGGGGACCCTCGGTACTTGATCTGCAACAGCTCCACTGAACTGCTCTTTTTTACAAGGCACAACTTGTCCATTTGGTTTTTCTGACACTTTAATTGGACAAGTGAAAGATGGAAATGTCATCAGCTACCAAAGGTTGCCTGGGATTTTTAATTTAATTTTTAAGTATATCTTTTCCTCTATTTTTTTTTTTTTTGTTTTTATTCATATACACTCATTTTTTTTTCTCACTCACTTTGAGGTCTTTCAAACATTGTACACATTTTTAAAAAATGATATGAGTAAATCAAGAGACATTCTCTGGCAGATAGAATTGGGATGTGAGATGTTTCCAAAGCTTAACAGAACAAAAGCCTTTCATGTGGGAAAGCTATTTCCACCTGTTTAGATATTTGCCTTTTCTGCTAGCAACAAGATGGTGGTGGTGGGCAGGGGAAGCCTAGAGATTGAGAATTGATGACCTAGAAATCCTTCATGTTCTATGATAAGAAAGAGATTCTGGGGATGGAAATCTATGCCTTACTCTTCTAGCTGCCTAATAAGGGTAGTAATAATTATTCCTGGGAAAGTTTTGAGAATAAATTAGATTGTATATGAAAAAAATACTATAGGAATGTGCTATATTATGTCCAGAATTCTCTTTATCATCAGATTGTTATTTATATTACATAATACAACTCTAACTCATTGGTGAAAGGACAGGCCAAGAGCGGGAAATGCATTTTTCTTTACTCTTCTTCCTAAATCTTAATACAATGATGAGAAAGTAGAAACTATGCTTTTGGGGAAATGCATACTTTAAGTAAAATTAACTTTGCTGACTTTGTCTTTTTAGGAACAGACTTCCTGGTGTCAGGTATCTCATAGTGTCAATCAAGCTTGCCTAGAGTAAAGGGAATTTACAAGCCCTAAGATATCATACATTGGTCAAGGACTGTAAAAGTCATGAAACTTGTAATTACAAAAGTTATGACCCACCCAGAGGGGGAGCAGGTGTGGATTTGATCTTCCAGTAGAATGGGCCCTATCTACAGGGAAGTCAAGGATCCCCCCGAACCTACCTACTGGGAATGCCTAGGAGATAAGGAGGAAGTGCACACTCCATTAGCTCCAAGGAATATCGTTTTTGGGAAGATACAGGAGAATTAGAATCCTTGTCACGCCCTTCTCTAGGGGCTATGATAATGTGAGTGGACTTTAATGAGTCCGTGTGTCACAGGATCTCCAAGACATCCACAGGTGGTTGATAAGGAAGTCACGGGCAGTCACGGGCAGTCACGAGCAACATCTCCAAGAAAAGGATTTAAGCCAAGACTCGGGGGGCTACGGGGCCACACTCATCTAGAGTGTAGGCCCACTCCCTGTCTGTGGGGGGTGAACTTTTCTTGAATAAATCTTTTCTTCTCTCACCTCTTTGTGTTGCAATTCTTTGCAATCTACTCGAATCTCTGAGTTGCCAGCGCGCACCTCCAGCTTGCCAGCCCCGGCAGTGCTGCGCGCCTCTCTGCCTCTCCACCCTCACCCTGTCCATCCGTACCCTAACAGTTGGGAGGTTCTGCCAGCTGCTGCCTTCTGGTTCTCTGAAAGTACTGATGGTTCATTGTCATCTTGAGCCACCAGTGAGATTGTTATGGAAACTTAAGAGATGTCCTCAACTCTCAGTGACTTTCCCTGCTGAAAACAAACATGCAGCTTGTCTGTAGCATGGCAGCATCCTTCAAAGTCACGGACTCCTTCATTCTTTCAGTTATTCCTTGCAGTAGCATGTATTGTGTATCCACATCTGCTAGGTTCTGTGCTAAAGTCTGGGGAGAGGGAGATGAGAGAAACAGCTTCAAGGTCTATGGTCGGAAAGACAGATAAATCTGGTGCCATGGTAAGCAGGAGGCACGTGTCACCTAGCTTCAAGGGCAGGGTCAGGAAAAGGTTCCTAGAGAAAATATTTTGAGTTGGCCAGACACAGAAGTTAAAAGTGAGGGAAGAGGGTCAGGAGAGGCACTGCAGGCAAAGGAAACAGCATATACAAAAAAAGGAGAAATGTCTTACAGCAAAAAACAGCAGCAACAACAGTACTAATAATAGCATTTGGCTTTCATTGCCAGGAACTGGACTGACATTTGAAGTCCATCATTATCATTTGCCCCTCGCAGTAACCACAGGGAAAGAGGTACTATTACTCCTATAGTAGAGTGAGGGAATTGAGGTTTATACACAGTTAACTCTCTTAAGGCCACATAACCAACAAAGAGGTGAAGCAGGTCTTGCTTGAATCCAGGCAGTGCTATCTTCAAACCCATATTTTCCGGCTTTCTGGGTTGGATAATTTTATCTGCTTTTTCCATGGTCTCTTGACATTTTTCTAGATTCTGTGAACCTGTCAGGTTAATTAATCATTAGTTCATTTCTTACTCTGTGTAATAAAACAATACAATTCAATGGCCCTAGAGGTTTAACTATGACAGCTAGTTGCTTCATGTGATAAACTTCATGGGTTGTAAATTTTTTTTTTTTTGAGTTGGAGTCTCGCTTTGTTGCCCAAACTGGAGTGCAGTAGCATACTCCCGGCCACTGCAACCTCGATCTGCTGGGCTCTGGCCATCCTTCTGCCTCAGCCTTCCAAGTAGCTGGAACTACAGGTGTGCGCTACCATGCCCGGCTAATTTTTTGATTTATTGTAGAGATGAGGTCTCGACAAGTTGCCCAGGTGGGTCTCAAACCCGCAGGCTCAGGCAATCCACTCACCTCAGCCTCCCAAAGCGTGGGATTATAGGCTAAGTCACCGAGCCCAGCTTGTGGGCTGTAAATTAGAGTGGACAGCATATTTTCCATAACTTTGCACATTTTGCATCCAAATTGTATGACAGACCAGTATATTAATGTAATGAGAACTTTATTGAGATAGTTTTGGATTCTGTGTTGCAATTAATTTTTTAAAAAACAACTGCTTGCAATGTTTGGATATAGTATCAAAGAAGACTGTGCATAACTATCTATCCAGGCTATTAAAATATTCCTCCCTTTTAAACTATATACAGATATGCAAAGTTGAACTTTATTCATTCTTGAAGAACAAAATCAATTAAAATGTCCATAAAACAACACATGCCTAAGAAGTCATCATAGCAATAAACCATCTCCATCAGTTTTTTTTTGCATGTGTCAGCTTTTGAGTGAATTTTTCTGCCTTTGTCTTAAGAGACCATTATTTATCTATAGTTCTGTGTTTCCACCCAATCCTTGACATCTGCCCGTCTACTGCTTCCTTGTCTGGCTTGCTCTAGAGTGTGGGATGTGATTGTTGGCATTTTGTGATTGTAAGCTCACTCTGGATCTCTGTGATAGCTTGAAAATACAGAGCAAAGCACCTTAGGGTATGTCCATTTCCCCTCTTTTAAATCACAAGTGGAAAATACATGAACATATACAGATGTAACATAATGGCTTCAAGGATGTGACAAAGCTTCTTTCACCAAAGCTAATGGCATGGTGTTTTCTTTAAGTTTCAAACTGACTAAAAATGAAAACTTCTGTATTAGGTACAGAGGGAGCCATAGAGGAGCTATAACTATGCCCCAAATCTCTTTGGCTGGTCTCTTCTAGTTTCTGATGGAATCTTCTCTGATTTTTGTTTTACACAGACCCAGAACAGAATTAAGCTGATGGTAGACAACTATGATGAGGACCACCACCATTACCACCACCACCACCACCACCAACCTCCCGGGAGGTAGCAACATTCCAATCACAGGCCCGCTCTGGACCAGGTAAGTTGGCATTGCCGTTTACCTCCAGGACCCCCCCTTTGGATATTTTAAGATAAAATAAATAATACCCAAGAAATAATAAACAGCATAAAGTGAAACGTTCTTTGAACTGAAACTAATAGCTTTGGTATGTATTTCCATCACTCAAGGAATCTAAATGTTTTCCTTTCCTTTTTCCTTCCTCCTTAAGGTTTCTGTCTTTTCTTGTTTATGTTATGCATTTTCTTTCCTCCTCTCCATTCTTCTTTCATAAATATGTAGTCTATTCCTGGCTTGGTATCTAATGGCAGGTTACTTTGGAATGTCTCTTTCAGAGTGTTAAGAGAAAGCATCTTTTTTCTATGAGCTTGCAACCAGAGAAGACTTGAGTTTGCTGAACACTTTCCTTGAAATTTCCTTAGTGATGCAACTTAATGATGAGGTAAAACAACAAGGAGAGAAACATGTTTTGCTAGTGCTTTAGCCAGTGAAATCAAGGAATCTGATTTATTTGATTTGAACCCTATCTCCTCCCTTGACTAAGTAAAGCAAGTGAAAAGATGTATTTGAGAGACCCAAGAAACCAAGAAACTTAAAAAGCCATACTTGCTGTGAAAGTAGTATTTAGTTCACTATATTTTATATATCCCTACCTCATGTTCATTGCACTTTATGAAATCTTAGTACTTTAAATCCTACCTCAGACCCCGTAGAATTAGGCATATGTCGGGTGCCGGGTAGTGACTGATTGTGTATATATAATGTCTTAAGTAGTGTTTGTAGTTAGAACTCTTGGGTTAAGCATTGTTAGTCCCAATTGCCATGCTGACTTCTGCTTTTACAATGGGATGTAAATGTTAAAGCGATAAGCCCCTTTCAGACATTCCTTTGCTGCAGACTTGGAGATGCTAGTAATCTGCCTGCTTGCTCAGGTTAATTTATACGCAGTGACTGTATGAACCTACTTATCTGACGTTCCATTCTGCCCATTGGGTGGGTTTCTGTCAATCACGGGCAGTCAGGTTGAAGCCCACGAAAGGCACCTACCAATACCAAGTGTTCCCATACCCATGTAAAACCAAGTTTAGAGTTCTTTCCCCTCCCTCTGTAATGGTGTATGAAGACTGCTTGCCATGCTGGATCGGGGCTCTCGTCCCTGAAGCCACAGCCGGCTTCGTTCATGAGCCCAGACTCGAGCCTGAATAAAGACCCTTGTGTGTTTGCATCAGAGCTGGCTCTTTGGTGGTCTCTCGGATTTTGAAATTTGGGTTTAACATTTGGAGGCCCCAGCGAGATTTTTTTTTTCCAGAGACCTCCAACCCCAGCCTGCAGGGTCTCCATATGGGTGAGTGCACTGTATTGTCTGTCTGTCTGCTTATCTGTTACTTGTTTGTTAGCGCGCTTCTTGTAAGATATCGATATCCATTTTATAAGGTCAGGGGAAGGCAAGCGGACACGCTCTTGGGCCACTGGCCGGGATCTTGGGAGACGTCTCTCGATCCCAGAGGGAGCCCAGGCGCTGGGAAGTGCAGGCTCAGAGGGTGTCCAGGCGTGAGAGGCGCGGATTCAGTAGCTCTCGGACGCATTGGCGGTCTGAGAGAGGGGGTCGTCTGGTATGCCCCCATTCGGAGGATAGCGCTGTCCTCATATCTGAAGGTAGCCCAGCACCAAGAGGTGTGGGCTTGCCTTCAGATCGGTTTTGTCTTTTCTTTATGGCTGTAGGAAAATGTATTTCTGTGTTGGTTGCATTTTTTTTTTAAATTTTATCTGCTGTGTTTGCGTGTGTGTGTTACTGTGGACAGAAAATATGGGACAGAGACTGACTCTAACTCTTGG
This sequence comes from Carlito syrichta, assembly GCF_000164805.1. Taxonomy (NCBI): domain Eukaryota; kingdom Metazoa; phylum Chordata; class Mammalia; order Primates; family Tarsiidae; genus Carlito; species Carlito syrichta. The sequence continues at coordinate 120,516 of NW_007253396.1, forward strand.
CTAATTATTTCTCGGAAGTAAAATAAAGCTGATAATCAGAATGAAATCATTTGCAAAAAAAAAAAAAAAAAAGGGACCATCCTTCAATGTAGGATGGCCACCTGAGAGCACTTTCTCACTAAGTTTTGCTTTGCAGGTTAAGCATCTTATCTTCCTGATTTCCGTTATAGCCACCCAAATCAGGTACGTAACTGATAACACCCCCCCCAGCCAAATCTTTTATTCCACCCAAACAGGGCCAACGCTCAGAGTCCTGGCCTCACAGGAAACAAAGCCCGGCCTGGGCGGCCGAGGCACAGCATGGCAACCCCTTGCCCCACCCCACCCTGTGAGCGGGGCGGAGCCTGTGAGCCATAGTCTGCTCTCGGCAGAGAGAAAACTGAGAACAAAGAGGATAAATGAGCATAAGTAAATAAAAAAAAAAAAAACTTTCAAGGTGAATATAAAAGCTTACAAATTCTAAATACTGCTGCAAAAGAATTTCTGCTAATAACTAGTTCTATCATTTCATTTTAAAAGTGTATCCTAGAATCTTCAGCCAAAATAAATAATATAAGCAATATAAGATATATTTAGCCAATATATAAATAATATAAAGTATGTTTTTAATAATACATTTTTGTTCTATAATAGAATGGTTGGTTACAGAAAGCATAGAACAAAAATAGAAAGTTAAAACATGTCAAAGAATGATAAGAGTTCATCGAACATGTTAGGAAAAAGTTAATGGAAACAAATAGAAGAAATTCTATAAACACTCGAGGCTAAAAAAAAAAAGTTAATAGTCTGTGTTGGGGGTATACCAACCTATCAATTGCTAATAGGTGTCTGTCACTTTGAATCTGCTAAAAAGCTGGTTAAGTTATTGTGCTTTGTTTAATGGGACATATGGTCTTCTAAAACTTAATTGGTGCATATTTCTCAATGTCATCTTGTCTCCTCTTATTTAAGTGGTGTCTTCTCCCAACCCGTTGGTGCTGTTAAAATTTCTGCCTTTTGTTGTTAAGGTTATGAAAAATTGCCTGTTGCATATAAGAAGTGTTACTGGTTATCTTAAACTCTTTCCGGGGACCACTCCCCCTCCCTTCCTTAGCCTGCATTCTCCTTCATAAATTCTGAAGGAGCTCATTCTAATCCACCTGTAAAGAAACGGAGAAATGCAATGTAAGTTAATACTAGCCTTAAAAAAAAATAATAATTTTGTGATCTTTCTCTGGCAACTAAGGGAATGAATAGGCTGTTCTCGTTTTCAAATGCTAAAAGCCAGGTTAATTGAAAGTAAGTTCGTTTCTGAAGGTTTAGGCCTTGCCTAAAATCGTAATCAACTGCTTGTACCTGTAAAACTGTTAGGAAGTCTCTCAGAGTCTTGTAATGTATGCTGAGTCTCTACTTTATACTGTAATGCTAAGTAACACTAATGCTTGCGTTTTTTGGCTATGCTCATTTAATTGTCCACATCTTACGACTAAGGCTGCTGTTTAGTAATTCATGAGAATTTTTGACAATTTTGCCTGTTTATAATTAGAAATAAGTAGGAACAGATCATTTTACATCTTCGTGGTCTGTTCACTCTAAAAAGGTAAAAAAAAAAAGGTTTTATACCAGGCCGTTTTTGTAGACATCATTGTAAAGTCGTAAAGCAAAAAAAAAAAAAAGGAAAAGAACTCCAAAATGAGCACCAGCCAGAGGAAAGGTAAACAAATTGGCAGTTGCCACAAAAGGCAAAAGCTCCAGCCACCCAAAAAAAAAAAAAAAAAAAAGCCCCGATAAAAATAAACCTGCTAAGGAGATGGTATCAGCTGCTATGAATGTGGTCAATATGGGCACCTAAAGTAATAGCCTAAGCCCCCAAGACTTTGTCCAATATCTGGACTAAAAAGCCACTGAAAGAGATGGTGTGGCCTCTCCTGAAGGGGAGGGGAAACACCTAGCTCAGTGATAGTGGCTGTTGACTGAAGGGAGAGGGGCACGGCCCACCGCAGCACTCTGTATACCATCCACCCAGAGAATCCTTGGGTCTATATAAATGTGGCTGGGGTCCAAACTAATTTCTTAATTAATACTAAGGCTAAGTTTTAGCCCTTGTGCTCATACTGAACTTCTTCCTCCTAAAACCTGCTCTTCAATGGAATTAAAAATGTTCCAAAAACTTAATGTTTCACCTAACAATTATTAAAAGATAAATTCAAATTATCACTGTAAAAGGTTATCTATAAATAAATAAAAAGGAAAGCAAAAGGAAAAAAATGTAAAAAGGTTATTAATATAAAAATAAGGTTTTAGCAGGGAAAACAAAAAAAAAGAAAGGAAAATGTAAAAATATATATATATATATTTATCTAAAAGGAAATCTTATCTGGTACATTTCTCTCCTATAATAAAGTAAATAGCTATGAAAATTTTTAAAAGGGGGTACAGAACAAAAATAAAATAGTATAAGCACACCAAAAATGATATAAGAAAAGTTTAAAAAATATATACATACAAAGGAAATTCTATAAACAATCTAAGCATAATAAAGTCTTTTTTTAAAATGCAAGTCTCCAAACATTTTCATATTTCTCTTCAAATTTTATATAGAATTTACTTAAGTGCCTAGTTCAAATTATAGTCTAAAACAATCTGTCAGGCTACCATTATAGTCCAGAAATATAAAAGCTGGTACTTGTAATAAAGCCGCAGAAATTAAAGTTTATCATTTAAGTTATGCTAATAACTTCAGGCCTGGTAGCTTTTATACGAAAAGGTAACCAGTCACTGCCTACAACTGTCAAAATGTAGGCCTGACTTTATTCCTTTTATTAAGATAAAATCTAGTAATTTCATGCCCACATAATGGTCATGCAAAACTTCCAGCCAGTGCCTGCAAATAATGCCACTGCTAAACGCCTCCAGTCAGACAAAGGGAGATTTTTCGATCACTGGGTAGGCAGGACTGCACCCATTATCAGCTCTGAAGAAATTACAGAAGATGGACCTTCAGCCCTCAGCACCCCGAATAATTATGGGATCGAAAAATCTCTAAAGGATAAAGAATTGAGGCAGGGTAACTAGCACAGGTTAGACATAAATAAATTTCCTATAGATAGGTTCTAAGAGGCATTCAAACATTTCTACTGAAGGCCAAGTGGCAACCTGTCCCATCCCTTGGCAAATCCAAGGAATACTCCATCAGATAAAACTAGAACAGTATAATTTCAATTTGTAGGTTAGCATAATAATCACTAGAAATCCTTTGGAAACATAAATTAACTAAACATAGGTATTTGGTATTTCATCACTCAGGATCCAAATCCCTGAAATGAACTTTGTTAAACCTATAACATTGTTTAATGGTAGGCCTCTGAAGGAAAGGGGGGCCACAAACATAAATGCTCATAAGAAAATGTGTTGTCTATTGAAATAAATTTTAATTACAGTTTATAAGCTTATTTCCCTAGACACTTCTTGAACCAGAAGAAATTCAAAACATCCAGGGGAAGTAAGTGCTGCTAAAAATTGAAAAAGGAAGAACCCAATCAGCGACTGTTAAAAAAAAAAAAAAAAGGAGGGGGGGACCCTAAGTGTGGTCCTGTTCCTATAGCAGTCTAGAGAATTTAAATACCTAACTTCTCTATGAAGTCTCAAAGGGGGGTGAACAAAAGCCCCTGCTAAGGGAAAAGGCCCCAAAACAGGCCTTTAAATAAAGTAAACAGGCATCTTAACTCTTCTTGTTAGGGGCATACAGGCAAACTTAAAAGAATTTGGAAGTCTTGCCTTAAAGTAACAAATGCAAGCCTTAAGTTCAGTCCTAAGTGCCATCCATTGTTAAGACAAAATCCAATTAGCTCCCCCCCTTTTGTTAGAAAAAAAAAAGCAAAGTTTTTTTTAGTTGTTGTTGTTGTTTTTCTTTCTTTTCTCTTTTTTTCTTTTCAAAATCGTTAAACTGTAATTTTGGCTAAATAAGACTTTTTTTTTCATGAAATGGCCAGTCTCTGGGCCATTTGGCCTTTCTTAAACAAACCCCGCCTGGGCGGGCCTTTAAAGTTGCAACTTGCCATTCAAAGGGAAATACCTCTAACTGCTATCAACCTTGCCGCTGGGTTAGTGGCAGCCCAGGTGAGGCCAACTGCTGATCCTGAACCAGTTACATGTTTTTGTGTTCATTCACTCAATCATACAAGAAATATATTTAAGCATTTGCTGCATCCTGCCACAGAATGAATGGAGAATAACCTGGGCTTCACTCTCTAGCACATCAATTATTATAAAAGTATGTCACACCTATTATAAGAACAAAGGAAACCGTTGTCTCCTGCCAATGTTTACCTGTTTTAAATTCTCAATTTAAGCTATAACCTAACTACATGTCTCTAATGTTTTCAATATAATAATATAATAATTCTACTTTTAATAATTACCGGGCTTCTTGCTTAATATCTACCTTTAAGTCTCTAAGTACAGAAAGCCCTTATCAGGATGGATGATGGCTGCAAATGTTAATGCCTGGAGGAACTAACCCTAGTCATGCGACTAGACGCCTATCAGCACCTGTCTGCCCCTTCAATGATACAGAAAAGGACTGGTCGCTCATTCAGCAACATACTGGCTTCCTGAGATGAAGAGACTGTGCTTATAACTCTAAGGTGGACTATCCTGTGCCTGGTATAAGAATATATTAGTGACTGGGGTTTTTAATGGCTATACGCTTGCCTGCCACAGCTAGGTGTCATTCCAATGGATGGGTGCCTCCAGTACTGTCCATCAAGTATGGCGTCCAGCAGATTATTCAGCCTCATCTATGGAGAGCTCTTGCAGCCCTTCAGCCAGGCAGCCTGTCTAAATCCATTGGACAAACTCAGTTATACCATATTAGAGCATACTTGCAATCTCCTTATATATTTCTTATTTAGAGTGAATATCAAACTGTTAAAATTATTTATCGTGCTACTGTTTATAAGATATCTTGTACTGAATGCATTTTACTAATTGTTTAACCAAGGCCTTTTGTAAGAAATTTGTCATTCTCAAGCAACTCCCCTATTTAATGGTCCCCATATCTTTGTCATCCTGTTAATATGCTGAAATGCTTTACAAACATTATATAAGGTTAATGCTATGTTAGAAAGACAG
>NW_007253396.1:125825-138518 GCF_000164805.1 Carlito syrichta
ATAAACCTCACTAAATTACATCAAGACATACAGGACATAAATTGCTAAAAAGCAGTTCCGGTCCTATAAATTGACTAGCTCCATATTTAGTAACTTCTCATTGTTTGCTAATCAAAAGTCATTAATGTCTATACTTATTAATGTAAGAATTTGCGGGACAGTAATTCTTGTCTTGCTGTGTCTATTTCCAGTTATTTCCAGAGTACTGAAAAGGAACATTTTTCAGCTTAACACCGAGTTTCATGGTTTTGTACTAAAATAATAAATAAAAAAAGGGGAAGATGTTGGGAGCTGGCCACGGAGGCCCACTGAGCGTTAGGGATCAGGGAGGGCCGTAGACCCTGAGACCGCTAGGACGTGTTCGGGAGCCATTGACCCCATTTTCCTCCTCTTTTTACCATAAAACAAGTAACCTAAAGAAACTCTGCTGATCTAACCTGAAAGCTCTGTAACTGTAACAGGCATGGCTTACTCTGAAAACCTATTGTTCCTGTTTCCCATAAAACTGTGGTTTCAGCTTACAAATTAAATATAATTCAAATTCAGGTCACATTTGACAGCCTTTTATATGGTTCAAGCTTCTTTATACAATTTAACAGTATATTTGTAAAATTAGTATACACTTATAGGGAGCAGTTTCAAGCTTTTCAATAATAAAGTTGTCAAAAATGGCTCAGCACAAAGTTTGGGCCACACTCCTGAGAGCCCAGCGCATACTTTAGACTGGGCTGCATTCTTTTAGAACAGCTTTAACTACAATTAATGTAAGGTTTTAATTATTATAAAATAGGTCATGCTAGCATCAAAGAATCATGTTAGTTCAAGCATGACCAATCATAATATTTTAAGGTTTAATAAGATACAGTTAATTTTACAAATTTCATTGTCTCTATTTCCTACTATTATAATTTTAGAGAACAAGAGCAACAACTCAATTGGTTTAAAGCATGATTTAACCGCACCCCCTGGTTTACTACATTAATTTCCACCATAGTTGGCCCTATGTTGTTTAGTTGTTTTAATTCTCCTACTTATTTTCGGGCCTTGCATCATCAACAAGCTTGTAGCCTTTGTTAAAAATCAAGTCAGCACTGTTCAACTCATGGTACTCAAGCAACAGTGCCAACCACTTGGTACTCACCCTTGTTGTCTCAACTCTCCTACCCATTTTCAGAATGGCTTTAAAAAAAAAACAAACAAAACAACAACAACAACAAAACCTATGTAGACCTATGATTGGGTCTTATCTTTAGGTTCCTCTGAGAGGGGGGAATGAGAGACCCAAGAAACCAAGAAACTTAAAAAGCCATACTTGCTGTGAAAGTAGTATTTAGTTCACTATATTTTATATATTCCTACCTCATGTTCATTGCACTTTATGAAATCTTAGTACTTTAAATCCTACCTCAGACCCCGTAGAATTAGGCATATGTCGGGTGCCGGGTAGAGACTGATTGTGTATATATAATGTCTTAAGTAGTGTTTGTAGTTAGAACTCTTGGGTTAAGCATTGTTAGTCCCAATTGCCATGCTGACTTCTGCTTTTACAATGGGATGTAAATGTTAAAGCGATAAGCCCCTTTCAGACATTCCTTTGCTGCAGACTTGGAGATGCTAGTAATCTGCCTGATTGCTCAGGTTAATTTATACGCAGTGACTGTATGAACCTACTTATCTGACGTTCCACTCTGCCCATTGGGTGGGTTTCTGTCAATCACGGGCAGTCAGGTTGAAGCCCACGAAAGGCACCTACCAATACCAAGTGTTCCCATACCCATTAGGAGAGATTACCCAATCATGTAAAACCAAGTTTAGAGTTCTTTCCCCTCCCTCTGTAATGGTGTATAAAGACTGCTTGCCATGCTGGATCGGGGCTTTCGTCCCTGAAGCCACAGCTGGCTTCGTTCGTGAGCCCAGACTCGAGCCTGAATAAAGACCCTTGTGTGTTTGCATCAGAGCTGGTTCTTTGGTGGTCTCTCGGATTTTGAAATTTGGGTTTAACATATTGACAGAAACAAAATTGCCTGTAGTTTTTAGTGATATTTACATTCACCCACCGAAGGCCAAAACTATTTATAGTGTTTAGCATTAAAACTCTTAAAGGTAAATTTTATGGATCTTAGGAAATTAAATGCAAAGTAGCAGGATAATATACCCAATATGAAAAAATATTTCTTCCTTTATTATACAACATTTCTCTCCCCTTTTGTGGTCATCCTAGTGTAACCTACATAATACATTTGCATAGGTGTGGGCAATAGGTAATGAAATAGAACCATCCAAATACGTATGAATTCCTTTGGATATGGGAGGGTGAGGGCTTGTTGGAATTACTTGTGTGAAAAGAGGGTTTACTTGTTTGCTGGGGAAGGAGGTGCTTGTTATGCTCCTAAAACTTTTCAGGTGGCTCTGTTTCATTTCATCTTTTGCCATTAGCATTCCAAAGGAGAAGTTAAGATTCAAAACCTTCAAGATGCTTTACCAGGGGTACAACTCCAAGAGGAGCTACTTATATTGACCACAACCTTAGAAGTTCTCCCCAGAGGGGCACAAAGCAGCACACTGGGTACCAGTGTCACTATCAGGGGGAGAGAAGGTCCGCTGGTAGTCCAAACCTCACCTGAGTGCAATTTACTTATGTAGTAAATCCTCACACATAACCTACAACTCTAAATAAATGAATAAATAACTTCTCCCCAGAGCTGTGCAGTGAGGCAGCCTGGACCAGGACAGTTCCCAGTCCCTGAGCTTTGTACCCAAAAGCATTTGCCCTCAGAGACCTGACATTGCAGAAAGCATTCACACAGAACATCTAGATTTCTGAAGCCAAGTGTAGAAAGGCACCATTTCATGTTTTTAGCTCTCAAAAATGGCTCTTGATTTGGAGATCTGACATGTGGAGAAAGATTACTTTCATGTTATTATCTTGTATGTGTGTGCTTTTGTTTGGGTTTGGTTTTATTTATTTAATCCTCACCCCCTCACCATCACCACTTCCACCTCCTCACAGTTGCCTGCCCTTATACCTGGCATCCTGCTAACTAAATCTCCTCACTCTCATTCTTGCAATTATGCTGTTATTTATTTGCTTATTCAAACAGTACTTGAGCATACATTCCATGCCAGTCATTGTGTGGGACTTGAGGAAATGAATAATAGACCAGACACCATGCAGGATGACCTTTTTGCATCCAGGACTCACATTTCTGTGCCTGAGTCTTGGATTAGGTGTAGGTCTTTAAGGGTCTGGATCGCACAACTTTTTGTGCAAAATGCAACTTTGTATGTTAAAGCACCTGTCATTCTGATTCTAGCTTGGAGGGGCCTAAGTGGGCAAAGAGCCTAATCATTTTGGGGCAGAAAACCCCAGAATAAGTGGCCAATTTTGAAAACCCAGAAGAAAACTCTCCTCTCTCTCTCTCTCCCACCTTCATTGAATGGAAATACTCATAAGAGTTGGGAAACTCAAGGAATTTTGGCCACCTTTAAGACATTCTGATCCTATTTAAAGTTTACATTTCACATTTTATTTATAGAAATCCTACTTCTAAAGGAGGGTTACAGAGTTTAGGAACATGGAGACATAATACTTATGATTATGGAAAAATATGGTTGAATCTTACATTTTATGTTCAGATTCTTTGTTACATATTCACACTTCTCTGATCCTTAGTAGAAACTCAATAAATGTCTGTTGAATAAACTGCTCCCATGGTACCTTTGAGAAGTAGGAAAGACAGATGGAAGTATCCCCATTGCACAGATAAAGAAACTGGAACTCAGAGAGGTTGTTAAAAATCCAGAGTCACAAAGTTGGACATCAACAGGCCCAAGATGGAGACCCAAGTTTCTGAGTGCTATACATTGGTGATAAACCCTTTGGATGTTGGTATGATTTATCTTTGCAACCACATCTTGTTATGATTACACAACTATAATGCATCTACTTATTTATTCTAGAATACAGAAGTCCTTTCTCCCCCCCCATTGCATTGTAGTGCCTTTTATTCTACTTTGATTTATTCTCCAAAATTGAATTAAAATATTGTTTCATCAGTTCTGTTTCCATTTGCCCCAGCTTTCATTGTTTTGTTTCCATTTTTCAGTTTTGTGACTTCGTTCTTTCTCTTTACCCCCATTTCACCTGTTCCTCTTTACTCTTCTCTATTCCTGCTGTCCTTGTGCCAAGAAAAATGAAGCTTTCTGCAAACTTTCCCACTGCCACAGAATCACTGGAATGAGATCCTCAAGTACGGAGAGACTGGCCCAGGGAGGGAGGGACTTGCTCTGGATCACAGAGGGCTCTTGGCAGTAGATTTCCAGGACCCACATTTCCTTGCTCACTCACCCATGAGGGCCTGGAGCCAGCCAGGCCTCCAGAGCAAGTAGAGCTTTGTTCGGCCAAGAGCTCTGTCAGGTTAGCCAGGGTCCTAAGAGTACCCTCAGACAGTGACCTTCTTGCAACAGAAGCTGGGTTTTCTATTTTGCATTCTTAACTCTAGGGTATCTGCTCTGTGGACCTAGTCCTAGAAAATTGATTGCCCTAACCCTAAATATTACCACTCCACTTGGTAATTTCCAGAATCTGTCTGGAGACATAAATGGTAATCTTTGGTTCTTACTCTGCTGTGCCTAGTTGCTGTGTGGTCCCAGCATGTGATGGCTTTCAGTCAAGATAAAAGTTTATACTGCTGAACACATTTTAGAGCACTGAATGTCCAACTCCCATTCTTTGCTGAGAATTCCCAGAGAATTCTGCTTGGGACATATGTCATTTTGCCATAAGCCATCAAATTACTTGGACACCAAAGAACCTAGATCTAGATTTGGCCTTATTTTCAAAATTGTAGTCATGAGACTAATATATAGATTGTATTTTAAGATATAATAAAATGACCCCAGTGACCCAATCCTCAACAGATGATAGGAATCTGTCTTATGTTTCTGCTTACAGACTTTGGATTTTTATATGTAGGTGGATGCCCAGAGTACTGAACTATGCTCTGCTTCAAACAAACTGTAGTACTCACTGCCTTGGTTTTAAGATTTATTGTCCTAGAGCACATTCCCTTTTCTCCTCTTCCTGAAGTCCAAAGAATCATAAGACAGAGTTCGCTCAGAAAATAAAAACAGGCACCCTGAACCTGGGGTACCCGCTTCCAGTTAGAATTAGTCAGCGTCCTGTAGAGCACTCCCACAGGAGGGAAGTATCTGGCCATCCCTGCAATTAGGTCCTGACAGATGCTGTGACTGGAGGCAGGTGATACTTCCAGGCCCCATGTGCTTCCTGGACCCAGATCTGGTTTTGTAAAACCCGCCTGTTTTTCTCCTCCTCCCCCCATACCTGCATTTTGTGTTTAGTTCACAAGAAGTTTGTGGAGTCTCATGGTCCACCAGGAGAAAGCAGCAGTCACAGCAGTCCCACTTGGGACCCTGCGACTTCTCAGAGAGCCAGCTCCAAGACCTGGGCTTCTCCTCCTACCCTCAGTCCCTCTGTACATGCAAGACCAGCTTTTGTGATTGATGCTCCACTTTCCTTGCACTTTCACCAGCAGATTAGCCAAAGTGCAGCCCTTTGAATTGTAAAAAACAGAAGAGGGGTTTAAGTTGCTCTGCTGACCCCAGAAGATGGATTCTGTAGAGTTGTTATTCCTAGCTTTTGCTTAGGGAGGAATAAAAGAAGAATTTATTTTATGTTTCGAGGCTAAATGAATGTGGGATAAATGTATACATATTGTTGTGTGTGTGTGTGTGTGTGTGTGTGTGTGTGTGTGTGTGTATGTATCACTATGTGTCAGAGGAACTGAGGACTTTTCCACATATGGAAGAATTTCACAAGATCACATTTAACCAGAAATTTATCTCCCTAACTTCCCCTGTGAGCATGTTTGAATATACATTATATATACACACATATATGTATGTTGTGCATGTAAATATACCTTCGTGTTTCTTACATTGAAGAAAAATTAATGCCATATATCAGAGCTTACTAAAGTATTGTTAAAGAACAGTAAAAAAAAAAAAAAAATTTGTTCCCCCTGACAGTAGCCTGATGATAAAGGTTACAAGTTTTAGGCTCTTAATATCAGTTTTCCAGTCAAACTGGTAATTCTAAAGCTTGCCTGAATAAGAGACAGTAGATTTTTTTTTGCACTACAAATCCAATTTTATGATCTACTTCTTGAAAGAAGCCTTGAGTTTTGGTTTCACATAGGGATGAAGCCTTCAAATTCAACAACCCATGAAGAAACCTCTTGTTGGTGCTGAGGTGTGTTGTATGGGAGAAGAGTTAAAGATTTCGACCATTGCCACTCTTGGGCCAGTCCTCTTAGAAGTGGAGCCAAAACTGCACTGGCATGCATTTTGAAATCAATCTCGTGAGCCACTTGTCTCTTTTCCAATTCTTCTTTTATTACAAGTAGATGAGAAGATACTGTGTTTAAAACTAGGCAGTTTAAGAAGTAGAAAGAGCACAGATGTTACTTTTTTCTTTATCCCCTCAAAACTACCCCCCAAATCCCCAAAGCTACTAAAATGTGAGCCAGACGGCATATGCGACTTCTCACCTTGGGAACTAAAAGTGGCGGTTTATTTGTTTGCTTGTTTTTAAGAGCAGAAGTTCTAGAAAGACCCTGCCATGGCTGTTTGTGAGGCCTCAGGTGAAGAAGGAAGTGGGGACAAATGTCTGAATTGTTGTTGTGGAAAGGTATTTAACCACCTCCTTCCTGTCCCTTGAGAGACACCCCAGTGTATCTTTTAAAATATGGACATCTCCGAATGTGTTCCTCCTCAGCCAGTGAAGTTCCACTTTCACTAGTTGGGTTGAGAAGAACAAACCATGGGTGTAACTGGTACAGAAGAGGGAGAAGTCATAATGAGGAGACACAAGTCAACGCAATCTTGGCAATCCCAAGGAACCCTGGAATCAAAGCAGCATATTCTTTCAGAGGGGCCCAGCCATTCAGAAAAGCAAGATCCACACCTTACATAATTACTCATTTAGGAATATTTGTTAAGTTCCCATATCTGAGACATTGCAGGCCAGTATAAAGGAAGTGAAGGTGCTGCCTTTTCTCTCAGGGAACTTAAAATGTATGGGGTGCTGCTGATACATCCTTATACACGTCTGCCACTTGTGTGTGAGGATCTCTTTCTTCCAAGAGCCAGAGGGACCCAACTTAAGACATAGCTTCCAATTGCAGCCAGGGTCTTCAACAGCTTGGAAAGAGGACAGTGCAAAGTTCGGAGTACTTCTGAGCTGAGTTGAGCAGAACCAACAAATGCCCGAGGTCAAAATGAGCTCTTCTTTCTGTGACTTCACAGCTAATCTGGTGGAGTTATAAAAATGTACTTTTGTGATTAGACAGATTATAATTTGACCCTGGCTCTGCAGCTTCTGGTCAGATGTTCTTTAGCAAGCTCCCTGAACTCCCTCCTTGAGCCTTCATTTCCACATCTGCACAAAGAGTCTCCCAACACCTGTGTCGTGGGGCTTTGGTGGGACTCAGTGAGGAAACATGGAAAGCTGTCAGCACTCTGTCTAACCTGGAGGAGGTGCAAGTACACACCTGCTCTTTTCTAGCCCAGCTTAGAAATAAACTAATGTTTACTTTTTAAGGAACAAGAAGCAGGTTTCTGAACCTGGCTAGGGCTTTTCTATTTGAGAGAGGGAAGTGTGGGGGGTGGGAGTACTTTTTTGCAAATGGACCCCATAGGTTGTAACAAATATAAACTATTTAAGAGTCTGCAGCCATACCTGACCCCATCACCTGAACAGAAACATCCATCCGTGGGCTAAGCATTCCAGGAGGCAGGAGAGATGAAAGACGTGAATGCATGGTCTCTAGATGGGAGATCTGGACTTGACCCTGGGAGAAAACTTATTAGTGCCCTGACTAGACTCAGTGCTCCTTATTTCCAGGCTCATGCCTAAATCTGTTGTTTTCCTTTACACACATGTCTGTCCTTCCCGGGTCTGACCAAGTCTGTCTTTGGAAATGTAAACAGGATCTGCTTTGGTTGAATCCAGACTCAGGGCACATCATCAATTCTACACTGTGGTCCTGCTTTCATGACTTGTACAGCTGAAGTTTGCAGTCCTGGGACATGAAATTTCAGAAAATTTCAGAGACACCATGAATGAGGTAGAGGTGGAGGTGGGTTTGAAGACTATCCACACGAGCCAAACCCAGTTGTAATCAGGATAATCTCCTTGAGCCCCTTCCTGACAGGAAGCCAGGTGGTAATTCCTGCTAAAGATCTCAACTGAGTTCCCACAAAGGTCATAGTCTCCAAAAGTGATGCTTCCATGGTTCTACTCTCGTTCCTTCCTAAGACAGGTGTGTCAGTAAGGTCCCAAATAAGAACTTAATTCTCTGATTTCAAGAAAAAAAAAAGACAACTATCAAATCAAAGAAAATTGTAGGTACTTTTAATAATATATACAGTGATTGTCTCAGGTTTGCTTGCCGGCTGTACTTAATACTTCAAAATAGAGACCAATTCAAGGTTTATGCTGGGCCATTTATTGTGTCAGATTATAGAGTTTCTTCTCAAAGCTTCTTTGCTAGGGCTAATAAAAATGCCCCGTACCACAGCAAGTCTCTTGCCAATGATGACACAGTCCCTTTTCCTTTAGATCTTGTCAGCATTGCCTCTGTGAGCAGCCCATCCAGTGAGGGATTTTGTTTTATCTCAGTATTTAGGGAATCCCATTAGGGCCCAGCATCTGGGATTACAGGATTTCTATCAAGGTTTCTTGTCTCACACATCATCCCTGGAGCTATAGATATGTCCTGAGGTTATTTGATGGTTACGCCTCCTCCCCTTCCCAATTTGCTGTATTTTGTGGTCACTGTGCTCTGGGCTTCAGTCCACCTTGGATGTTCCCATTCCCAGATGGATAAAAGCATGCAGGTAACTGATGAACTGATGGGCTTTCTTCCCATCCAGATATTTTGGCAACTCATGGCAGAGCAATCACTCACAAAGGACACACAAGAGATCAGACACAAGCAGCATTCAGGAAAGCCACTGCAAAGTCGATTTGGAAACAGAAAAAAATAAAAAGGAAGCAGACTCTCCTAGACCTGATAAATGCATTTTAAAACTCCAAGTATTTCTAAATAATTTGGAATGAAGTTAGGGATCAAGTGATACTTATATGTTTCTTGTTTTTTGGTCCTCAAATTTACATTGGTAAGATTACTGAGCAATACAGAGATGCAGGTAGTGCAGCAAACAGCAGCAAACATTTGGGAAAACTTGGAGTTTCCTCTCTGGTTAGCGCCTGCATTTTTTTTTTTTTTTAATTCTCCAAATGGACACTGATTCTGACCCAGATCACTTGGCGATGAGTTAATTCATGCTTAAGCTTTGAAGACGAGAGAGACCAGAAATGGCCACTACATCTGTGGCAGGATGCAGCAAATGCTCAAATATATTTCTTGTATGATTCAGTAAATAAACACAGAAATACATGTAGCTGATTCGAGATCAGCAGTTGGCCTCACCTGGGCTGCCACTAGCCCAGCAGCAAGAAGGAGTTAATAGTGGTTAAAAGTATTTCCTTTTGAAAGGCAAGTTGCAACTTTAAAGACCCGCCAGGCACCGGGCAGGTTTTGTTTAAGAAAGGCCAAATGGCCCAGAGACTGGCTATTTCATGGAAATGGTAAAGAGTCTTTTCTAAACCCCCCCTTCTGAAGTTGATGGTTTACAAGCCTGCAGTTCCTGGTAACCATTTGTTCTTTGAAAAATCTGATTTTGCTGAGTACAACCTTGTAAGATTCCAAAGAAAATATGTAATCATTCTACACGACCCCCCTCCCTTACCTAAACAAGGGTATAAAACCCCTGCTCTCCTGTTCTGGGGTGCTTGATTTGGACGCATTAGTTCCATTGAGCCCGCTGTGCTAGCCAGTGTAATAAAGTGCCACTTCCTATAATAGTTTCAGTGTCATGATCTCTCTATTTTTCCTACTACATTTCTGGTGCATTGGCGGGAAATGGAGACTGGAGATGGTGCATTCCACCTCCTTTGTCATCGAGGTATGACCTCCAGGGCAACGGGAAGGGCAATCTCACCTGGCACACAACGGACCTTTTGATTTATAGGAGGGAGGCCCCTCCTGGCGCACTGAAGCTCGGACCATGAAAGCACAACAGGAACCCAAGAGGCGAGGAACTAGCGTAAGGACAACCACCTGACGGAAAGGACAGAAGGACTACCCGATGGAAAAGTGCCTCAGTGTCACCATCTCTCTATTTTTCCTGCTACAGTTCTCTATTTTCTTTAAAAACTTAAATTGAAGACTCTTAAAAATGCATAATATTCTGAGTTCATGCAAGGAATTTATTCACATTTCTGCCATATTAAATGTTAGCAAAGATTACACTGGACTGTCATATTTCTTTACTTTATTCACCAGTATACAAGACGTTGATCTGAACATCTGGTTTTTAATAGCCCTCAACATCTGGGAGCTCCTTTTTATTACTATGATTGATGAGGAACAGTAGTAGTGATATTAGCAGTGTATATTTTTCAAGTTACAACTCCTGTCTGTTTCAATCACAATTAATTACCATTTTTTAATATATTTAATTGACTAAAAGTGATTTGCATTAGACTACATTTCACTACTAAGAAAATAGTGGTAGATTTTGGTGTCAGTGGCTTTTCTTTTTCCTAACTTTCTTCTTTAAAAATTAAAACCCTACACAAATGGATTTAGAACAAACTGAATGTATGCATGCAGTTGGGTTTTAAATGCAAAATGAAATAAACTGCTCTATAAGGAACATTATTTTACAGCTATTTAGGAAGCAGTCAGCAGGGGCTGTGGGCTGCATTTATAAGAAAGCCTCCTATTTAGTTTTGTGACTTTGGCAAATTATAATATTTTTCTGTGCTTGGAACCTTGCTATTGATGTGGAGTCAGAGCGTTTGAATCACAGAGCCGACACACAATTTACCGGGAGAGGTTTATTAACTTATTAGCCAGGTTTGACTGGCCAGGGCCACCCACCAGACTCACAAGTCTCTAGGCGAAGGCCCCATACTGTGTCTGAGGCCTTTCTTAAATATGCAAAAGCCTGCCTAATCCACAAGGCTGTTATAATTCAAATTCAAACAACACAAAGCCCACCAGAAGAGGGGCTTGCCGGCCACAATTAAAACAGAGAAAAGCCTGCCAGAGTTTGAAAGGGGCTTATTGCACAACACTCACACATTGCCAGCGGGGGTTATAAAAGCAAGAAAAAAGCTGGTTAGCTTATCTGACATAGCTACTTGGGGCTTCCAAGTTGGGTGTTCTTTCCAGGGTTTCCAAGAATTACTAAGTTTTAGGGGAGAGGTCACAGCACACAGTTTCAGCATACTGAATATATGAGGTTATAGTTTCATTACATTTCACATAATTCATCACACTTAATATATAAGGCTTCACACAGGTTCCATACAATTCATCACCTCTTACACTATAACAGTGATTTGGGGGATGAAGAGTCTTACAATAAAAGCCAAGACCTCTATCCAGAGAAATATATTTACAAAAATGTACTCAACAACATTCCTCGTTGAATTTCAAGGGGCTGCTGGATCCCTTGAAGTCCATTTGTGGATGTCCTAGGGTTTCATGCTGTAAGCTTTTCTTTATTAACATGAAAAGAATCATCAACTTTGCTTTTCTCCTGGGACCAGAGGAAGTTCAATGAATGTAAAAATACATTTTCCCCTGAGCCATGTAGAAAGAGAAGTTTATTGCCAGAAACAATTATTAGATTGTTTGGTAATGTATGAACACAGGTAATTTTTACATATGAAGGACCAGCTAAAATTATCAATGTACCTTATTTTTTGCCAGAATATTTTTACCTAAACTATCAAGTAAAAATCCATACTGGGAAGTCCTGTTCAGATTCTGTGCAAATCACTTGATTGATTCAAGTCAGTTGGGGATTCTTAACCTTTGTGGGTTGTGGATCCCTCTGGCAGTCTGATGAACTCTCTGGATCTCCTCTCAGAATGACGTTTTAAAATGCATAAAATAAAATACATAGAAATACAAAGGACACTAATTATACTGAAAGTTAGTTCAAAGACCACACATCTAAATCTTTGAGTTGATAAAAATTACCTTGGCCTCCTGGCAAGATTAGGTTGAACTGCATGGAATTTCTATTTTTCTAAATCAAAACTGGTTAAGTATTGGCATTTTCATATGATTTAACCTGCTATTGTTAAACCCGAGACTCTAATCAGAGAAAGAGAGACCACAAAGAGCCAGCTCCGATGAAAACACACGAGGGTCTTTATTCAGGCTCGAGTCTGGGCTCACGCATGAAGCCCGTAGAGGCTTCATGAACCAGAGCCCCGATCCACAATGGCAAGCAGTTTTTATGCACGATTACAGAGGGAGGGGAAAGAACTTTAAACTTGATTTTTCATGATTGGGTAATTTCTCCTAATGGGGACGGGAACACTTGGTATTGGTGGGTGCTGCCCGTGATTGACAGAAACCCACTTAACGGGCAGAGTGGAATCTTAGATAATTTAGGTCCATACAGTCCCTGCGTATGAAGTAACCTGAACCGGCAGGCAAAGGGTTACATTAGCCCTTTAGTTTACCGATCCAGCCCAAGGTATGCTTAGGAAAGCTTGTTTGCTTAACATTTACATAACATAACGAA
>NW_007253396.1:139363-202497 GCF_000164805.1 Carlito syrichta
TTTGAAACCATCCTTGTGTCTGTTCCCGTTCCAATTTTCGTTGGGCTAAGCCTTCTTGGACTTTGGCCATGGATTCTTTAACGACCCCTGAATGGTTTTGCATAGAAGCAGCATTCTTCTCTTAGTACAGCGCACAGTCCACCCTGATGCAGGAATACTAAATCTAGCCCTCTACGATTCTGCAAGATGACTTCAGATAAGGAGGTTAAAGAATCTTGGAGATGAGAAATGGAGGTCTCTATTCTTTCAATGTCTTGATCTATAGCAGCCCTGAGGCCATCATATTGGTGGCTCTGTGCTGCTAGGGAGGCTATACCTGTCCCTGTTCCTGCCAGTCCGAGTCCAAAGAGGACTGCCAGGGTAATGGCAGTGACTGGCTCCCTCCTCTTTCTCTGGTGGGTACTGTTGCCATACCAGTGGAGTATGTCTTCATCAGTGTGGTAGAGGATTTTAGGGAGCAGTTGGACTAACACACAAAAGCTCCCCCTGGTTTGGCTTAGGACCTGTCCATGGAAGCAAGGAGTTAAACCTATGGTACAGGCCCACCAGCCATCTTCAGGGGGCAGGTAATAGTCTGAGCTGGTTACTGGCAGCATAGCATTGCATAGGGACTGAAATTCTGGTGGGGGGCGGCCTATGCATAGTCCTTGGCCTGTTACCGATTGGAGAGTGAGCCCCTGAGTTGCCGGCTGCCATCTACAAGAACTGGAATTATGCTCAGTTGTATGATTCCCCATTACTGCAATTCCTTCATAATATGGGGGCTGGATGTTATAACATAACCAGCAAGACTGGGTAAATTCTGGCCTTGTGGTATTCAGGAACATATAAGCTTGGGTAAGTAAGTTGCATAGTGGATGCATGGGGGTCCGTGTATGGGTTTTAGGCCAGACCGATTCATGGAGTTTGCCTGTTTAGATGAGTTTGTCATAGCCTCTATGGGACTCGGACTAATGTGTGGTGGCAGGTGTTTAAGCTCTGGAACAAGTACTGGGTTAGGTCCTATAGCCACATGGGGGCTCTACTGTTAATTTTATCATAAAGGTAGCTCCGGGATCCCCTGCCCTGGCACTGTATACTCTGAGTCCCCATACTTTTCCCATCTCCCATCCTCTAGCATTCCTGCCTTCTTTGGTGAAACTTATTGCTATGGGGTTACATTGTTCACCTTGGGTAGGGTTGCATCGTTTATGGAAGTTGGGGGTACCTGCCCTCTGCACTTGTATTAAGTCGTTGGGCTTGGCAGGGCTCTAATTTATGAAAACTGTGGTGACACAGGACCAGTTGGGGCAATAATACTGAGTGGGATTGTTACAGTTTTTATCTCTGTCATGCCCCGGGCATACGTAAAAGTACCAGTACCTGCCGCTAGTGCCTCCCTGGGTTAATTTCCATTGCATAGCGGCAGTGTGGTGGAATTGGGTCAGATCCCCGGTCATGACTGGAAACCATGTGTGTGGGGGGGTCATGTTTGAAGCTTGCCAAATGACATCCCTGGTGGAAAGGTCTATAACCTGCCAGGTTAAGTTCACAGGTTGGTGGGGATTGGGGCTTGCCTGGAGGGATCCTATCTCTGTCATGAAGAAGCAGAAGAAAACGTACGACATAGTCTTAGCTTTAGAGGATTGTCCTTGTCCCGTTTGCTTTTCCATTCCGGCACGTAGTCCTGCAGTACTGCAAACGGCTCAGCTAGTCAGACGTGGGTGTAGTGGATCCACGGGACGATGCTGTCTACCTTGAGTGCAGTGGGTGTGGTTAAGACGACAACATAGGGCCCTTTCCAGCGTGGCTCCAGTGTCTGGTGCTGGTGCGGTGGACGTACACCCAGTCTCCTGGTCTATAACAGTGCGGGTCCGGGGGTGGCCCAGTCTCATAGAGAGCCTTTAGAATGGGCCACACCTGTTCATGTGTCCTTTGCAGTGCCCGCAAAGAAAAAAGAATTTGTTGGTCATCGAATTCAGTCAGGGTTTCAGATTTCAAGTTCGGAACAATAGGCGGTGGAATGCCAAACATGATTTCGAAAGAGGTGAGGCCCATTTTACAAGGAGAGTTATGCACTCTATAGAGGGCGAAGGGGAGGAGAGTCACCCAGTCACCACCAGTTTCCAAGGCTAATTTGGTTAGGGTCTCTTTTAATGTTCTATTCATACGCTCTACCTGTCCTGAACTTTGGGGTCTATATGCACAATGTAATTTCCAGTCTGCCCCAAGAACCCGAGCTATTCCCTGTGTTACCTTAGAGACAAAGCTTGGTCCATTGTCTGATCCTATTCGGATAGGGAACCCATACCTTGGCATGATGTCTTCTAGGAGCTTCTTGGCTACTATTTGAGCTGTTTCATGTTTCGTGGGAAACACCTCAGTCCAACCTGAAAAAGTATCTATAAACACCAGTAAATACCTGTAACCATATTTTCCAGGCTTCACTTCCGTGAAGTCTACTTCCCAATATGCTCCTGGCCGGTATCCTCTAAACCTGGTTCCTGGGTTAGATTTGTGTGTAGAGGCATTAGTCACCCGGCAAGCGTGGCACTTGTCTATGATTTGTGCAATTTTGTGGTGTGAGTCTTTGATAGTTATCTTTGCATGGCGTATTAGGTCTCTCATCTTTTTTATTCCCATGTGTGTATCCCTGTACATTTTTGTGAGAAGCCATTGTCCTAATTCTTCTGGTAAAATTACGCTGCAGTCCACCGCCCTCCACCAACCATACAAGCATTGCACCATTGGTTGTCATTTAATCCAGTTCAAATCTTCCTCTGTATATTCTGGGCTGTTTGGCAATACTGGTGACCCTGGATCTGGCAGCGAAGTCACTAAGACACGGTTCAGGGAAACAGCTGCCTCCTTTGCTTTTAAATCTGCCAAGTGATTGCCCCTGGCTACCGGCGTGTCCGCAGTCTGGTGCCCTGGGCAATGAATGATGGCTACTGCCTTAGGTAAGCAGAGGGCCTGTAATAACCTAAGGATCTCAGCTTTATTTTTAATAATTTTCCCTTCTGCTGTCAGTAGCCCCCTTTCTCTGTAGATAGCCCCATGTACGTGTGCTGTGGTGAATGCATACTTGCTGTCTGTGTAGATGTTTACTCGTTTACTCGAGTCAGCGCCTTGGTTAGCGCGACTAACTCGGCTCGTTGCACTGAAGTCCCGGCTTTCAGTGGCTCCGCCCAAACTGTCTCCATCTCTGTGGTTACGGCGGCCCCTGCATACCTGGCACCGTTCCGGATAAAGCTGCTGCCGTCGGTGTACCAGATGGCTTCGACGTTAGGCAAGGGCTGGTCTTGGAGATCGGGCCTCACTCCGGGTACCTGGGCCAGGATTTCCTGACAGTCGTGGAGGGGCGCCTCCCAGTCTGGATTGGGGAGCAACGTAGCCGGGTTTAAGGAGGCGGGAGTCTGGAACAAAATTCTAGCAGGATTTAAAAGTAAGCCCTGGTCGTGCATTAACCAGGCATTACTTATCTATCAATCTGGAGGTTGTCTGAGCACCCCTTCGATGGCATGGGGGGCAGTGACATACAGTTCTTGCCCCATGGTTATTTTATCAGCGTCCTTGACTATAGCGGCAACTGCTGCAATGATTTTTGAGCATGGGGGCCACCCTGCCGCTACTGGATCTAATTTTTTCGAAAGATAGGCTATGGGCCTTTTCCAGGGACCCAGCTGCTGTACTAGGACTCCTTTTGCAATTCCTTTTAGATCATCTACATATAGATAAAATGGCTTTGTCAAATCAGGTAGCCCAAGGGCTGGGGCTGAGAGTAACTCTTGCTTGAGGCTGCTAAAGGCTTGGTTCCTAGCCTCCGTCCAAACAAAATCCTGTTTGTTTTTAGTGGCCTCATATAGTGGCTTAGCTAACTCAGCGAACCCAGGTATCCACAAGTGACAGAACCCCGCTGACCCCAGGAACTCGCGTACTTGTCGGACATTCTGCAGTGGGGGTATTTTTAGGACTGTCTCTTTCCTGGCGTCCGTCAGCCACCTCTGCCCTTCTTTTATTTTGTACCCCAGGTAGCTCACCTCTGTTCTGCAGATTTGTGCCTTTTTGGCTGAGGTGCGATACCCCAAGGTGCCCAGAGTCTGCAGCAAGTCCTTGGTGCCTCGCAGGCATGTGTCCTGGTCCTCTGCCGCTAGTAGGATATCATCTACATACTGTAACAAAGTCAGGTTAGGGTTTCTTGTACGGAACTCACTCAAGTCCTCATGTAGAGCCTCATCGAAGATGGTGGGTGAGTTCTTGAACCCTTGGGGCAGTCGCGTCCAGGTGAGCTGGCCATTGATGCCTCTCTCCGGGTCCGTCCACTCAAAGGCGAAAATGTCCTGACTCCGTGGGGCCAAGAGCAGGCTCAAAAAGGCATCTTTTAAATCCAACACTGTGTACCATGTTCTGGTTGGGGGCAGAGCAGTAAGTAATGTGTAGGGATTCGGGACTGTAGGGTGTATGTCCATCACCCGCTGGTTGACCTCACGCAGGTCCTGGACTGGCCTATAATTGATGCAGTTTGGCTTTTTTATTGGTAAAAGGGGTGTATTCCAGGCTGACTGACAGGGCCGCAGTATTCCTGCATCTAGTAACTGCCGGATGTGAGGAGTTATGCCCTCTCGCGCGGCTAGGGGCATTGGGTACTGTCGGACCCTGACCGGATTGGCACCTGCTTTGAGCTCAATGAACACTGCTGGCCAGTGTTTGGCTAGTCCCACTCCCCCCGTCTCTGCCCACGCCTGGGGAAAGTCCTGCAACCATTGGTTTATATCTTCTACTGGTGGCGGTGGGTCCTGGTGGAGGCGATACTCGTCCTCTAAGTTGACTGTAAGCACCTGGATAGGGTATCCATCTCTGTTTAAGACTTCAGTGCCTTTCGAGTGGAAGTGGATTTGAGCACCCACCTTGGTAAGCAAGTCCCGGCCTAACAGGGGGTATGGGCAGTCCGGTATAACTATGAAGGAATGCGACACCTGGCCCACACCAAGGTCCACCGTTCTTCGGGTAGTCCGTGGATATGGCTTGGTGCCTGTGGCCCCTTGCACCCACGAGACTTTATTTGCTACTTTTCTATGTGGCGTTAACAGGACAGAATGCTGCACGCCCATGTCCACATGGAATTGCATGGGTTTCCCCTCCACCTTCAACATTACTCTGGGCTCGGGGAGGGGATCCGAACCCTGACCTCCCTAATTTTCTAGGGTTAGGATTTTCGGCTCGTTTAAGGCAGGCTCTGGAAATCTTTCTGGACATTCTCTTGCCCAGTGCCCTTCCTTTTTGCAGTATGCACACTGGTTTCTACCTAATCTGGGGCGTCCCCTCTGGAAACCGCTTTTCCTATCTGGCCTCCCGGCCAGTTGCTTGAGGTGCCTCTGTTTTTCTCGGGGGTCACTGGCGGCAGTGGCTAGCAGGATTTTAGCCAAGTTGCGGGTCTGGCGATCATTTACCCTGGCTTGTTGGTCCTCTGGACTTTCTCGGTTATTAAATACCCTTTCTGCCACTATTAATAAATCTTGGAGGCTTTTCTCACCTAACCTTTCTATTTTCTGCAACTTTTTTCTAATGTCTGGGGCAGCCTGGTTAATAAAAGCCATCATGACTGCTGCCTTGTTCTCTGGTGCCTCCGGGTCCATGGGAGTATACTGCCTGAAGGCCTCCATAACCCTTTCCAGGAAGGCAGCTGGGCTTTCATCCTTATCCTGCCTAACATCATATACCCTGGCCAAATTAGTGGGCTTGCGTGCCGCAGCCCTGAGACCTGCCATTAGTGTCTGGTGGTAGACCCAGAGATTCTCCTTACCTTCAGCCGTGTTGAAGTCCCATGC
Source organism: Carlito syrichta (assembly GCF_000164805.1). NCBI lineage: Eukaryota > Metazoa > Chordata > Mammalia > Primates > Tarsiidae > Carlito > Carlito syrichta. The sequence continues at coordinate 145,171 of NW_007253396.1, forward strand.
CGGATGAGACAAAGGAACTGTTGTGTTGATGATAACTGGATTTTGGGTCGGCTGCCTGTCTTCCCCCAGAACCAATTTCCGGGCTTCCGTCTGAATACGTTCCCTTTCCTCCATTGTGAAGAGAACTTTTAAGAGCATTTGGCAATCATCCCAAGTAGGCTGGTGGGTAAAAAGAATGCTCTCTAACAGGTCAATTAAATCCTTAGGGTTTTCAGAGAATTTAACCGTTTGCATTCTCCAATTATATAAATCAGAGGTGGAGAACGGCCAATAGTGAAGGGGCGGTTCTCCAGTTTCATCTGGAGGCCCAACAGCACAGAGGGGAAGCATAGTGGAATGTGTGGGTCCCTCCTCCGGTGCTGGGGCTCCCCGGCCAGTGTGTCCCCGCGTTCCTGCTGCCGGTCCACACCGGAGTTCCTCTGCTCGGGGCACAGGAGCCGGTTCCCCAGCGGCCCCCTCCGTGGCACTCCCTTTGGGTGCCAGGGGTGCCGAGGGGACCCTTGGGTAAGGTGGGGGGAAAAACAAATCCTCTTGCTCGGAATCCGGCAGGACTGGATAGAGCGGAGGTTTGGTCTGTGCTTTGTCTTCCTGAGGCTTGCCATTTGACTCGCCATTCTTGATCTTTCCCTCCCTTGCGGCCAGGATCTGATATGACGGTCCCACCTGTGCCTGTGGTGGAACAAAAGTCTTGGCCCATAGGGGAGGGTTATGAATAACATCCTGCCACACCAGGATATAGGGTACCTGGTCCAGATGGCCACATTTCTCCCGGAGAATAACATCTTTAACCTGAAAAACATTATGTGGTGAAAATGTGCCTTCAGGTGGTCAACCTACGCCAAAGGCCGGCCACTCTGACTTGCAGAGTTCCCGGAGCTGTCTTTTGTGAATAATTACATTCAGATTGTCAGCCCTTTCTTTAACATCCGAGAAATGATCATTCATGAGAGTTAGAGGAGAGGTTAGTTTCTGTCCCATGTTTTCCATCCACAACAAAACACGCACAAAGACAGCAGACAATAGGACACTACTAAGATAGAAATATGTTTTTGTACGGCCGTAGAGACAAAGACAAAGCCGATCTGAAGGCAAGTCCGCACCTCTCGGTGCTGGGTTACCTTCAGATATGAGGACAGCGCTATCCTCCGAATGGGGGCCTGGTGAGTACCTGAAAAATCAGGCATACCAGACGACCCCCACTCCTGGCTGGCCTGCCAATGCGACCGGGAGCTGAACTGAAGTTAGTCTGGGTCTGCGCCTCTCGCGCCTGGACCCCCTCTGAGCCCGCACTTTCCAGTGCTTAGGCTCCCTCTGAGATCGAGGGATGTCTCCCAAGACCTCTGGCCGGGAGGGTCTTAGAGTGCGTCCGCTCTACCTTATTTTGGCCTTATAGAATGGATATCGATATCCTACCAGAAGTGTGCGTGCACTTACCCACTGGCTAAGACCCTTCGGGCTGGAGTCTAGGAGGTCTCTGAAAATCTTGCTGGGGCCTCCAAATGTTAAACCTGAGACTCTAATCAGAGAAAGAGAGACCACAAAGAGCCAGCTCCGATGCAAACACACGAGGGTCTTTATTCAGGCTCGAAGTCTGGGCTCAAGCATGAAGCCCGTAGAGGTTTCATGAACCAGAGCCCCAATCCACAATGGCAAGCAGTTTTTATGCGCGATTACAGAGGGAGGGGAAAGAACTTTAAACTTGATTTTTCATGATTGGGTAATTTCTCCTAATGGGGACGGGAACACTTGGTATTTGTGGGTGCTGCCCGTGATTGACAGAAACCCACTTAACGGGCAGAGTGGAATCTTAGATAATTTAGGTCCATACAGTCCCTGCATATGAAGTAACCTGAGCCGGCAGGCAAAGGGTTACATTAGCCCTTTAGTTTACCGATCCAGCCCAAGGTATGCTTAGGAAAGCTTGTTTGCTTAACATTTACATAACATAACATAGTCATTATGGGAAACAAAAGCCAAACTTAACAAAGTTTTAAATATGAATGCTGCAAACACATACAGTGAATGTGGGGTAGACATTCATATACTAATTCTGGGAATTTATAAAATATCATGAACGTCTTATAGCAAGGCGGTTTTTGTAAAGGTCTCTGATTCTCCCAAGTCTACATAGCCACTGCAGGTGAATCAACACTGGGATAAAAACCGGTGATAAAGCCCCCCTAGAGAGGAGCTGGTGCCTCAAAGTCTGCTTCGATCTCATAGGAATGTCTGAAAGGGGCTTATTGCTTTATCATTTACATCCCGTTGTAAAAGCAGAAGTTAGCCTGGTAATTGGGGCTGACAATACTTAACTCAAGAGTTCTAAATACAAACACTACTTAAGCCATTATACAATTGGTCGCTACCGGCACCTGACATATGCCTAATTCTACGGGGTCTGAGGTAGGATTTAAAGTACTAAGATTTCATAAAATACATGAGGTAGGAATACACAAAATATATAGTAAACATGAGGTAGGGATATATGAAATTTAGTGAACTAAACACTACTTTTGCAGCAAGTTTTGCTTTTTAAGTTTCTTGGCTTCTTGGGTCTCTCAATAGCTCCTAAGTCTATTTTTGTCCTCTCACTATTATAACAACTTGACCAATAGGGATCTAAATATTGAGAAAATGCTCCAAGTTTTTTTTTTCCTGTTTCTTGTTTTCAAAACAAAGAAACAAATAATGGCAAAATCTGGTTTCACTGTGGATTTATTAAAAGACACAGCTCGTGACTGGGTGCAGTGGCTCATGCCATAATCCCAGCACTTTGGGAGGCTGAGGTGAGAGGATTGCTTGAGGTCAGGGTTGAAGATCAGCCTGGGCAACATGGTGAGACCCTGTTTCAGGAAAAAAAAAAAAAAAGACAAAGCTCCTGAACCATGTGGGAGACCAGGATATGGACACTCATGCTTACAGATACTGTTTCAGTCCTTGTGATAAACAGTAAGACTTATTCAAAATGGGGACTTTGCAAAGGTGGCTATACTTCTATCTTTAAAGAGTTAATTTCGCTGGGTATTGGCCACTTCGCTAAGTGAGGAAAGTGACCCGAGTCATTTTAGAAACATTTTCAACAAGAATTCAGACCAAATAAGTTTTAGTTTAGCCACAGTTGAGCACAATTTTAAGTTAAGCAAAACTTTCTATAAGCATTCTACCGAATTGAAAGTTTACTCTCTTTTCTGTGAAACTTATTTAATCGCAAATGTACAATGAATCTATGCAGATGTACAATCATTCCATGGCAAACACATTCTCTTTCATGCCGAGAACAAAATAGAACCTGACAAATAAGAAGATTGCAACATGTTTGAACCTTTGTGGAATAAACATCTTGAATTAACATATGCTTAAAAGGTTTGTTCCACCCAAATAGATGGATTTGGATTTTGGGGGGATTTTTAAAAAAATTCTTTTTCAGTCTTTATTGACACTTAAAGCTTAAGAGAGATTAAGGGTGTTTAATTACTATAATTGCTTCTCTGCTTTCTTAAAAGGTTTAACCTACTCCTTAGGTACATACAATTCAGATTGCCTGCTTTCCAAAAAAAAAGCCAGGCTCGGTGGCTCAGCCTGTAATCCTGCGCCTTTGGGAGGCTGAGGTGAGTGGATTGCCTGAGCCCGTGGTTCGAGACCTGCCTGGGCAGCGAGACCTCATCTCTACAATAAATCAAAAAATGAGCCAGGGTGGTAGCGCGTGCCTGTAGTTCCAACTACTTGGAAGGCTGAGGCGGAAGGATCGCCGGAGCCCAGCAGATCGAGGCTGCGGTGGCTGGGAGCGACCACTGCACTCCAGTCTGGGCGACAGAGTGAGACTCCAACTCAAAAAAAAAAAAGAAAATTCATCTGCTAATGCAGACTAATTCTAATCTTCTAATCCAATCTTGACAGAGTCAGAGCTGGGTAGGTGGAATGTTTTTGTGTGGGGTTTGCCATAGAAACAAAACTTAGTTATGTATTTGACAAGTCGGTGATGTGAAACTGAAGTTACTATGGATATTTTTCCTCTTTTTTTTTTTTTCTCCCAGTTGTTGTCTCACTCAGTCGCCCAGACTGGCACCCTCCCGGCCACCACAGCCTTGACCTGCTGGGCTCCGTCAATCCTTCCGCCTCAGCCTTCCAAGTAGCCGGAACCACAGGCGTGTGCTACCACGCCTGGTTAATTTTTGATTTATTGTAGAGACCAGGTCTCGCCAAGTTGCCCAGGCAGTTCTCGAACCTGCGGGCTCAGGCAATCCACTCTCCTCGGCCTCCCCAAAGTGTTCGGATTACAAAATGCAGTTGGGCTCAGTGGCTCAGGCTGTATTCCCGCACTTTGGGAGACTGAGGTGAGTGGATTGCCTGAACCTGAGGGTTCGAGACCCGCCTGGGCAACTTGGCGAGACTTCATCTCTACAATAAATCAAAAATCAGCCGGGCGTGGTAGTGCACGCCTCTAGTTCCAGCTACTCGGAAGGCTGAGGCGGAAGGATCACCAGAGCCCAGCAGGTCGAGGCTGCGGTGGCAGGGAGCATGCCAATCTGAGCGACAGAATGAGACTCCAACTCAAAAAACACAACAAAACAAAAAAACAAAGGGAAGATGAGTGTGCCTTTCCAGTGCATCTCTGTGTAACTAAACCTCTCTTCTTTCATTGTGGTTGTTCCTCCTCTCTGTGCACCTCCCCAGCTCAGAATGACCGCAGAATGGAGGAGGAGGGCATATGGGTATAGCCTGGCTTGTAAACCAAAGTTTCTTTTTTTGAAGGGTGAGAAACCATCTTTTATATCATTTTTCTTACAAAATTGCATTCTAGTGTTGTATTGTGTGCATGCTCAATTGTGCTTGCTGATGTCTGTGATTGTGACCTGTTTTTGCTACTGTTCTGTGATCCCAGAATGTTGGCGTCCCCTGACCAAGAGTCCCCTCCATCCTATCTCACCTGTCCACCCCCAACTACATTACTGCTCTGCCTTATTGGGGCTGGGCTTAGCAACGATTCAAATGTTTCTATGTTATTTAAGATGCAAACCATGCCCTTACTAGGACTGACACATACTTTTTAAGGAGTGATTTTAGATTCAGAAATTGTCACAATTCTCCAGTTGTGTTTTTCAGCTGACTGCTTGCTTTTATCAGGTATGTCCGTGTGGTGTGACTCTCATGTCCTTCTGGTTGTGTCAAATGTTTGGCAAGGAATAAGGAAAATAAAACTGTGTATCTTCATGGAACTGAAACTGTCATCTCTAAGAAGCCCATGTAATGGATTATGCTATCTCTTCTTGGCAGTTTGGAAGAAAACACAAGGATCAAGGCATAATAATGGTAAATGGGTAACTGTAATGCTTTAAATGACTTAGTATATAAATATTAATATTAGCAGGTTTTGTTAATTTTATTTTATCTGTTGTTTTTTAAAAATTATACTTCTATGAAGCTTTGTCTTACAAATTACATGCATTGAATTTTTCCAAGGGTTTTGCTATTTTAAAAGCTTATTTTTAGCTACTAAGAATCTACCTTTTATTTCTATCCTATCTGCATAATAATTGCACATGTAATTACCACACAGTTATAAATGGAACATTGAACTCTAGTAACTTTTGCTGCTGAGAATTGTACCTCTTTTGTATGCTGCAGGTTGTTTATTTAACACCAAGTCACAAACTTCCTGAAGTTGTTACATGGAATGTGGTGTTGAACTTGATGACATCGCATATGGCAATTTATTCAGAACAAGAAGTGTGGAGAGTGTGTATCATGGTGTTTTTTTGGAGGGGGGTCAGAAAGTACTCAATGTGCCATTTTTGTTTTCTGGGACAAGCCTGAAATGTCACAGTGCTGGAGAATCAGCAGGTCTGGAACAATTCTCTGGGCTAACTTAGCATGTGTATCCATCTCTAAGTCTTGCCTTCATATAACACGGCAGCAGGGCTTCAGGTGAATTTGAACCAAGAACTAGTGTGTTTTGCCCATGGGTGACAGTTTCATTGTTGTATTTCACTTCTTAGTTGAACCTGCCTGTAGATACCATAATGGACCAGATTTCTTTCTTTGATATTGTAGGAGGAATATACAGAGTGGTTTTCAGATATAAAATGTTTCCACATCGTAAAGACACAATGCCTCCTGGCATCCATTTGCTGCAGTAAAAACTGCTTCATGTTGACATGGGAACATCTCATCTCTACTCCCCTTTCTGGGTAAAGGAGAAAACAGAACTGGAATTAACACTCCTAGTTACAAAGTCCATCTAAAAGGAAGGAGGTGGGGAAACCAGATAAATTCTGGATGCACTATATGAGAGACTCTCTCCCTATCTAGAGAAAACTTCAAGAGAAACATCGCATTTACTCACACAGAAAAGCTAATAAAAGTGCAAATTTACCTAAAGCTATATGAAGTGAGAAGAAAGGGTTTTATGATATTAAAAAGCAAACATGGGAAAGCTGTCCAAAACATTCATGAAACAGGTAGGCAAAGGAAAGTTCTAAAAGTTTTGGAGGTGTCTTAAGAAGCATCACACCTACTTGGGGCTCTTCTCCAAATCCACTTCAGCCATCACGGGTATCAGGGCATGGGGCTACACTTGTATTTCCTCCTGAATAATGAAAATTTTTATTGCTTTTTCACAAATTTCCTAATACCTGTTGTGGTGTTTCCTGAGATATAACTAGTGTTGTTAGCTTCAGGATGGAATTGGTTCCAAGACCCAATCTTGCCTTGCTTGAGGAAATGCAGACAATTGTGGTAAAACACTATCCCCTTTATTTATTTGTGAATTTTCCCAAACACCGTGCACTCCAGAAAACAAATTTTTTTTAGAAAATTGGTCAACTCTTATGGAAATTGGAACTGGCAACCAATTCCTGATCAAAACCCCAAGTGCCCATACCATGAAAGATAAGATAAAGTGGGAACTCTTCAAACTGACAAGCTTCTGCAAAGGAAAAGAAACTATCAAGAGAGCAGGGAGTCAGTTCACAGAATAGGAAAAAAATTTTGCCAACTCTATATCTGACAAAGGCCTAACATCTAGGATCTACAAGGAACTCAAACACGCCAAAAGGAAAAAAAAACAAATAGCCCCATTAAAAAGTGGGCAAAAGACATGAATAGAAACTTCTCAAAAGATCTACGGGCAGTAAACAGACACATGAAAAAATGTTCAGCCTCACTAATCATCAGAGAAATGCAAATCAAAAACACATTGAGATACCACCTAGCCCCAGTAAGAATGGCCATCATTAATAAAACAAACAACAACAAATGCAGGTGAGGATGCAGAGAAAAAGGAATGCTTCTACACCGCTGGTGGGAATGCAAACTTGTACAGCCTCTCTGGAAAAAAGTCTGGAGATTTCTGAAAGAACTAGAAATTGACCTTCCATACAACCCAGCAATCCCCCTATTGGGAATAAACCCAGAGGAACTCAAGTCATTCTACAAAAAAGATACCTGCACATACATGTCTGTTGCAGCTCTATTCACAATAGCAAAAACATGGAACCAACCATGCTGCCCATCGAAGCTGGACTGGATAAAAAAAATGTGGTACATATACACAATGGAATATTATGCAGCCATAAAGAAGGACAAACACATGGGCTTCGCAGCAACTTGGATGGGTTTAGAGTCTATTATATTCAGTGATATATCACAGAAACAAAGAAAAGAGTACCATATGTTATCACTCATAAGTAGACCTCAACAATTAATTGTCATAATACTATAAGAAAAGGATTGGCAGTAGTGGGAACTGCTGGGGAAATGGGACAGAATGGGCAGTTGAGGGAAACTGCCAGGGGAGGGAGGGGCACACCTCATCAACAAAGTCATCTGCATAATGAACATTTGTATACATAACCCTGAATTGTACCCCACATCTTTAAAATAAAAAAAGAAGAAAAACAGAAAATTGGCCAATATGGAACCCTACTTTAAAATGTTGTAATAACTTTTATAGACTTCAGAGGAAAACTGCTTCTCTTTCTTTATGACTCCTTTAAACAAGTTTGCTTAGATATTCTCAGGCCTTTAAAATCACATCTTTAAGGATTTAAATAATAAGATACTGGGGGAGGCTTCTATTCCTGAACAACATTCCATCGCATGTTTTGAGTTGCATCACAATCCATGAGACCTGAGGAGACATTACATTTATAGCTAAAGATGGATAATAGCAGTACATTAAAAATTAACTGTTTTGAATGTTTTGATTTATGGTCCCTATAAAAGAAACATTATAAGTTGTGATTTTACTAGGCATCAGTAATATGCTCATAATAGCATCAAAAGACCATGAGTTGAATCTGGAGTTTTCGTGCTAACAGGAATTGTAATTTAGGAAAAGTCGCTCAAAAAATTACTATAAATTAGAATTAGTATAACAACCCTGATAACTCCTCCCATTTTTGCCACTTCTAGATACTAGCTCAGGCAGGATTTATCTAACTGATCATTCAAGTGTGCTATTTTCCAAGCACACCACGGACTGGGGAAAGTTTGCTTTTCTAAAGCATTTGACAGCACCTGGAGCTAACATTTCCCTTCTTAAACCTCACCCAGGCCCAGCTTTATTAGCATGTGACCTGTGCCTTTGACAGCTGCACTTAGAAGGAATCCACTCTCAGGTTAAAGTTCTGCTGTCGCTGCTTGAAATTCATAATGTTTTTCAAACAAGGGGCCCACATTTTCATTTGCCCTGAGCCTCACTAATTATGTAGTCTGAACTGCCTAGACCTACCATATGGTTCTATATTCTGCCTCCAACTTCTTTCTATATGCCCTTCCCTGTTGACTCATCCACATCCCTGTTTTCCTGTGCCTAGGATTTACCTGTGAACTGCCTTATTGTTCTGGTTTTCCTCTAGAGACTCCATGGGATGAAATTTCCAGCAAGTTGTTGCCCTCATGGGCAACTCTGCCATGCATATTCAACCACTTACCTCTTACCAGCCCACCACCTCCCCCCCCGCCACACTTTTGACTTGAAAAGGTTCCTGGAACCCCACAAATATTTTCTTTTATTCCTTTTTTTTTTGAGACAAGGTCTCGATATGTTACCCAGGCTGTCTCAAACTCTTGGGCTCAAGCAATCCTCCTCTCAGCCTCTGGGATTACAGACATGAGTCACAGCGCCCAGCCCCTAACTACATTTTCTACATTGCTTTGCAAAATGCGGGGAAAAGCAGCTCCTTAATTCCCTATAACTTTCCTTAGAGAAAATCCGTTTGATGTGGAAGTCATCTGTGTCAGCAAATAACTTCATTTGCATGGAATGAAGATGCTTTCCTTGGTTCCCAAGGAGGCACTTTGGTTTGTGGAAGTAGGAGGTAGGCAGCAGGAGAGCACACAGAGGTACCTTGTGAGATTCAGCGTCACAACTGCTTTGACATTTGAATGTTTGAGCTCTTATTATGGTTTTTTTGTTTTGTTTTGTTTTTGAGTTGGAGTCTCACTCAGTGTCGACTTGCTGGAAAAACAATGATGAGTAAGACAGCCATGGTTGCTACCCTGTGAATCTTGCCATCTAGTTGAGGGAAACAGTATAAATAATTAAGCATATGAAAAGAAACTTTATGCATTTTCATCACTGATTTGATGGAAACCAGGAATATACAGGGATTAACACGAGGATTTGATTTTTGTTGTTGTTTTGTCTTTTGAGTAGGGGTTTCACTCTGTCACCCAAGCCTGAGTGCAGTGGCACGATCATAGCTCACCGTAGTCTCTACTTACTGGGCCCAGGTGATTCTTTCACCTCAGCCTCTCAAGTGGTTGGGACTACAGGCATGTGCCACCATGCCCAGCTAATTTTCTAACTTTTTCCAGAGATGAGGTGGCAACAATGTTGCCCAGACTGGTCTCAAACTCCTAGACTCAAGTAATCCTCTTGCGTTGGCCTCCCAAAGTGCTAGGATTACAGGTGTGAGCCACCACACCAAGAAAGAAACCTACTTAAGAAAGGTTGTTCAGTGAGCATCTCTCCAAGGAAGTGAGTTTTAAGCTGTCTTATAGGAGAAGAGTCGGGAGGTATCCACACCAAGGTGTGTGCCTTCAAGGTGGTCTTGAGCATGTGTGCATAGGACTAGAGGTGGAAAGGAACTTATGGATTGAAGGAGCTTGAAGACCACAACTCCGGGTAGGGCACAAAACCGTGAGATGAGGATGGAGTAGAGGGAAGAGGCCAGAAATTGTAGGGTCTTTTAGGGCAAAGTAAAAAGTTTGGAGTTTAGCCTAAGAAAAAAGAGCAGACATTGGAGGACCTTAAGCAAGGACATGATTTGATTTATATTGTAGAACAATCCTGCTGCTGTGAAGAGGATGAATTGTCATAAGAAGAGCAGCAGTAGAGGATTTTCCATCATTCGTGAGATAATTGATGGTGCTGACCCAGGGCAACAGTAATAGAGATGCTGACAAGTGAATAAATTGGAGATAAGACTAGGAAGTGAAGCCAGGAGGACTTGGATGGGGAGGTAAGATAAAGGACAAAACTGAGCATACTTCCAGATTTCTACCTTGCATTGCCAAAACTGGGGCAAGCCACTGCTGGAAGGTGGAATCTGAGTAGGAATCTGGAGTTCCATTTTTCTCAGCTGTCCAGTTGGACTGGCTATAGGAAAGAAAGACTTTTGACCTAGTCTCTTTTTCATTTGTCTGCATATCAGCAAGGTACTCCCTGGCCTCTTAGTGCAGTGATGTGCAGGCTGACACATAGCTGAAGTCTAACTTCAAGTGTGTGTGATTCTTCTGACTCTTGAAGAAAAGGAAGGAATGTGAATATCAAAGATTGCAAAGAGAAATCAGTAGTTGTAGGATGGGGAGACATTAAGGAGGGTGGAGTTCTGCAGAAAATCCAAGCCGTTGGAATTGTAGGAGGCTGAAAGGGACATAGAGAAAGGAGGAAGATAACCTAGGAGAGGAGGCAGCTGACTTTTTCAGCACTCCTCTGTAATCTCCAAGCATCAAGAATTCTGTCATTTCAGGGGTATCTTGTGAGATTTTTTTTTGATTGTCTTGATTGCTGACTTCCCATCCTGAAATGCTGAGTATATTGTTTTCTGCAAAAGAAGTTTTCAATAATCTCTTTTCACGAATTGAGATGAGAAGTAACCAGAAGTAGCAACAAGATGTTTCACAACTGCCACGACTCCATCTACTTCCAATTGTAGAATAGATTACTGGGAAACGTGAGATGTTTTTGCTTTGTCTCTGTCCTCAATGCCTTCTTATATTCTTATCCTCTGAAGGATATCTGCATATTTACATTTTCTATTCAGGCTTATAAAGCTACTGTTTAAGCCGGGCTCGGTGGCTCAGCCTGTACTCCCACGCCTTGGGAGGCTGAGGTGAGTGGATTGCCTGAGCCTGCTGGTTCGAGACCCGCCTGGGCAACTCATCACTACGATAAATAAAAAATTAGCCGGGCGTGGTAGTGCACACCTGTAGTTCCAGCTACTTGAAAGGCTGAGATGGAAGGATCCCCGGAGCCCAGCAGGTTGAGGCTGCGGTGGCCGGGAGCGGCCACTGCACTCCAGTCTGGGCGACAGAGTAAGACTCCAACTCAAAAAAAAAAAAAGCTACTGTTTAGAGCTACAACTTGAATGACCTGTCCTTAGTCCTTGTGGTCAGTAATTCATTCAAAACATATTTCTTTATCTCAGTACTAGAGTCAAAGGAGTAAGTAAAGTTAATTTCTACACTGGAGGAATTTAGAGTAGGACAAAAATTCTTAAGGTGGTATCCATGAACCCTGAAGGCTCTGCAAATCCCCTGACATGGTCTCTAGACTTCAATGTGGATGTGTGTATATTCCCCAAAGATAGCATCTGTGTTCCTCACAGACACTAAGAGGAGCCAGTAACTCAGAAAAGGTGAAGAACCACTTATCCAGGGGAGACCGGGTAACAATGTGGGAAGGTGGATGATAGTGTGATCTCTGTATTCATATGGGCCTGGGTTTGAATCTTGGCTCTAGCACTGCTTAGCTGGATGTCCTTGGGTAAATCACCTTTCATCTCTGCTCCTCCATTTTCTCCTTTGGGAAAGTTGTGCATAACCCAAGGTTGTGGTGGGGATCAGATGGGATGAGCTGAGTCAGGTCCAAGTGATGTCTGGTCTATCCAAGGTAGAATATTGTTACCTTTGGGCTTGGGAGAGAGTGCTCTACCTGCCACTGGAGGAAAGTGGTTTATACTGTGGAGTTGGTGAATTTGAGAGGTGAGAGAAAAGATAGAAGAAAGGAATATCAAAGAGGGAAATCTATTCCTATGGCCACACCTATGCCCAAGCCAGCTACACATTTTCTAGAAGACCATATAGGATGTTTACACTAAAACCACACCCTCTCCAGTTGCTTCTGATTTTTATGACAGTTATAGCAAAGGAAAATTTGATTGTTGGAGAATATGGATTAGTCAATGTTTGTAGCAGAGGGTTTCTTTCAGCTAAAAAAAGGCTGATGAGTAATGTGGAAAGTCAACAAATATTTAACTAACAATTAATCGTGGACTGATGAATTGGGAGGGAGAAAAGGGTAATAATATCTCAGTCCACCTCTTTGTGCTCTAAAGTGTGATGGAATTGGGAGCCAAGGTAGGAACTTTTAAGCAGACTAGAGTGCAGTCAACAAGTTCTTGAGTTTTTCTGAAGCTCATACGTGTTACCTGGCAAAGTAATGCCTGTTGACTTGGATACAGCTACAGTCTCAGGACCTGAAATCTGGATGAGAAATCTTAAACAAACAGTGGTGATAAATGACTATGGACCAGAAGTGGAAGGCATCTTGCAGAGTGTTGTTGCATTGCATTACATCCTTCCTGTGTCAAGGCCAATGCACAGGGAGCACGCCGGCTCTCCCACCCCTCTGTCATTTGCTATAGAGTGCAGTTCTGGTCTGGTCTTGTTTAACTTCTTTATTAATGACCTGTAAAGACGAGAAAAGAGCATGTGAAGGAAAAGCTCAGAAGACATTAATTTGGGAGGTGTTGGAAACATCAGAGAAGTCAGAGAAGTTCCACAAATGGCCTGAAGAAGGTGAGGAACATGGAGGGAAAATAACAAATCTTGGAGATGTCCAGACACTCACATCTGGTGAAAATTAATCTGAGACACAGATATCAGTGGATGGGAAGGATATAAAAAGCTGGATGCTAAAAGACAAAAAAAGCTTAGTGGATATCGGCAGATCCAGCCAAAAGTCTGCCAGTGGTGAGAGTAGGGAGAGAGACGACCATGGTAGTTGGCATTGTCAATGTTAGCAGGTGCCAGATGTATGTGACCACCTGTGACTGTCCTTCCCATCAGTTGTGTCTCACATCGGAACATTACAGTATTATGCATGTTCTTTCTTGGAAGATCACTCTGGTTATCAGAAATTTTTATATTTTTATATCAGAAATATAATGTAATGGAAAGCATTTTTTAAAACAATGCAACCACCAAATGAGGGCTGGACACCATTTAATGTTGGAGATAAGTCCAAAGCTCCCCCCAAATTAGTATTTGAATATACGACCAAAGTGGCATTTTCTGGTGGACCTTAAGGATTCCTCTAAGATATGTAAATGTGAGCTTGAGAAGGCCCTAGGTTTCACTCCAGACTTGTAGACTGAGAGTAGGTACTTCTCAGAGGCCTGCTTTGGAGAGCCATTGATTGGTGGGGCAATTTAGCACTCCAGGTCAGAATTTTCTTGGTGTTTCAAGGAGAGAAACCTCCAACTTCATCTATTTTTAGCCATCTCCATTGCCCCAACAAAAGGGAAAAACCAAACACTTCTAAAATAAGAGCACATATTAAGGCCACCACTGGGTGTAGCAGTCATGGTTTATGTCATTGAGGCATCAGTTGTCTGGGTTCCATTAACCATGCCAAGATGCACCTTAACTGCATCCTAAGGCCTCCCCATATATGCCTTCCCAGAGTAACATGATCCCTGCAGGAAAATTGCTGACCTACCTGGTGGCTACCAGATGTTCTCAGGAAATAAGTACTGCAGTCCTCAAGTTGCCTTCCCCACAAACGTGTTTGTCAGAAACTTTGGACAGAAAAGTACTGTCCCTCTAGCTTTGTTTTCTGGGAAATATAATTCAAATACTAAGAACAGCAGCATACAGAAACTGAGGACTTCCATCATGCAGGGTTCGGATCTCAGTTGCTCATGTTCAATCCTGAGTAGAGTAAGATGGGGATGCTAAGTCCTCATTTTCCTAAAGCTGATCCTGCACTTGTAAACCCAGGGCCACAATGGCCTTGCAGCTCACAGGGCTGTTCCCATGGTGATTAATCTCTGAGATGCTTAGTCTTTATAAGAAGGCGCCTTGCCATTTCTTTCAGCCTTCCCTGAGAGTCAGTCTGGCTTAATTTGCATTTTCTTTTTTTTTTTTTTGAGTTGGAGTCTCACTCTGTCACCCAGACTGGAGTGCAGTGGCCGCTCCCGGCCACCGCAGCCTCTACTTGCTGGGCTCTTCCGCCTCAACCTTCTGCGTAGCCGGAATTACAGGCTTACAGGCGTGCGCTACCACGCCCTGCTAATTTTTGTTTGTTTGTTTATTGTAGAGATGAGGTCTCGCCTACCCAGGTGGGTCTCGATCCAGCGGGCTCAGGCAATCCACTCACCTCAGCCTCCCAAAGGCGCTGGAATACAGGCTGAGCTACCGAGCCCGGCTTAATTTGCATTTTCATTGTGTCCTACCAACTTGTGCCCTAGTAAGTCAGGCCCCTTCTACTATGTCTATGTTGGTGGTTGCAGAGCCAGGGCAGCTTCAGATTCTGCCAGTCCCCAAACATTTCCCTAGCACTTCAGTCACAGTGTATATGCTGAGTGGTAGAGACAGAGTCCCTGGAAGACTGTAGGAGAAAGGTTGTTATTTCTTTGGGAGAAGATTATTTTTCAGGTAAACCCGTTAGAACCAGAATAAAAAGGCAAATTCCCACAGGTGGTTAAAGACCCCTCCCTCTACACTGTAACTTTGTCCATCAGAGGAAAACGCAGGATGAAGCTCTGAAATAGAACTTGCAAAGATTGCTTTCACTGGGAAACCTGGGCCTCTTTACAGCCACCAATTTATTTTCCCCATTTATTACTTTTATGTTCGCTGTAGAAAACTTAGAAAGTTCAATGAGGATATCGAGAAAAAAAATTCTTAAAATCCTCATTGAGAAAAAAGTATCATTTTTAACTTTTCAGTATATATCCTGCCATGCTTGTCCTACATGGTCTTGTAAATAACATGTATTTCCCTAGATGGTCTTGTAGATATCTACTTGATGGGTACAGGAGTCCAATTTGGCATGATCTTTGCTGCAGAGTGACTGGGAAGCACCCAGACTTTAGAGCCTGTCACACCAAGTTCAAATACAAGTTCCACCATCTTAACCTGCTGGCTTTAGCCTTGGGAAAAATGCCATCTTGGGGAAAATGCCTACAAATCTGTTTGTAATTTTGAGATCTATTCTACATTGGACAACTGGGCAGTCAGGAGATCCGGGGTAGGCTAGGATGGATATACCAGAGCCCAGGAAGTGCAGGGGCTGGGAGAGGCAGCACTGCTGCCCAGTGGGTTTGTCCTTGGCAGTGACATGAGGCTTCATTGTGGGGCAATGGAAGTTGGTAGCCTAAGAATGCCTGTGGCTGCCCTGAGACAACGTGTGTTAGAATTAGCAGCCCTGCTGATACCCCAGCTTTCGTTCTTTCCTCATACCTTGATTTCTTGATGCAACTGCATTATTTGAAAAGAGTTTCTGTACAAATCCCTCCACCAAAGCACACACACAAACCCTCTTTGATTAAAAAGGGCATCTCTCATTGCCCCAGAGCATTGGACTGTGAATAGATTCTGCATGTGGGCTTTGGCTGCTGTTGTCTTTCGTTAGTTTCATGGTCTGTTTGTTTACTTATATCTCCTAGTGCTGGTCTATTCTTCATCATCAGTCAGCATAAGGTGCTGGTCACAAGAAGAATGCAGGACTCTGGAGATTAGCACAGGGGAGCTTTACATTGCATAGTCTATACTGCTGTCAACTTGGTATAGATAGATACTAGCATGGGCAATTTGAAAGCTGACAGAGAGAGTTGTGTGGTGTGGCCTGAACACTAGGGCCAGAGGTCAAAAGGAGTATCACACAAAGGCACTTAAAGGAAGATAGAAAAGCGACACAACCACATTAGAATGATGGGTTGTCATCAGCCAGAAGACCCTGGTGGAATCTTGTGAACCTTGTAGCCATGGAATCCAAGTCATGACAATGAGCATAACTTGTCTTGGAGTGGAGAACAACCACTCACAAAGACCTCCTCTGTCCACATATGACTTCAGTTAGTCTTCCCCTGCCCCAATACATAGGTCTTAGGCTGCCCCATTTTACAGAGGTAAGGTTAAATCATGCTTCTGAGATCACACAGCTAGGAGTTGGGAGAGGCCAGGCCGAATCTCACTCCATCACTCACCACCACATTCCATGCTTTTTCTTCAGTAGATGTGACTGCCACCAGTCATCGCATAGCAAGGGGTTCTTCAGACCCAGCTCCTTAAACCACATGTCAAAGTCTCTCCCCAAGTGGGTTAAGTTCCCAGTTTGTGAGTCAGCTGACTCATGGCTAAGAAATCAAATAATGATATATAATGTATTATGCATTATGTAACTTATTATACAATACATATTGTGTATTATGTGTTGACCATTGTATTAGATGTTCAGGGTAACCCACAAAAGCCCGTGTCACATTGCTAAAATTCCTGTGCTTGTTGGGTTGGAGACGATAATGGACCATAATAGCTATAACATAAGAAAAACAGTAAGGCATTGATCTATCTTGGGCCCAAATACTTCAGAGAAGTCTCCTTATTTAAAAAGAACAAAGGAAGGTAGTACCCATCTTCTGATGTTGTATTGAGAATTAAATCCATTAAACCAGGTAAAGTGTCAACATGTTGGAATAGTGATGTAAATGTCGGTTGCATAGATAAGTGGAGTCCTTAAAAAAGATTCCAAAGGGAATTTTTGAACACTTTTCAAGGCTTCAGAAAGGATCACCTAAATTATTTATTCTGTTATTTTCACTTTAAAACAAGTCTCCTTCTACTTTGCACCTTGCCGCTTGCGCATATGGGAAGTGCCTGAGTCAGCCCTTCCTGATTTCAAAACTGCTTGCTGCAGCTGAAATTGCCTGACAGTACAACTGAGCAGCGGCCATCAAACCCCACAGTTGGATATTAACTTCCAACATCGGAAATAATAAGGGTGGCTGTCCTGAGAAATCACACCATGCCAAGCACTTTACTTTGTGCCTTGCCATATACTAACTCATTTCACTCTCCCTCCAAGTCAGCCCCCACGGTGGGTGCTATATTAGTCTCATTTTGAAGATAAGAAAACTGGACCCTAGACAGTTTATGAAAGTTGCCCCTAGTTGCGGGACTAGTGAGTGATGGAGTTGGAATTTGTAAGTGGGTGCTTTGCCTCTGGAGGGCACTCCCTATGCCTGGATTTTTCAGCCTCAGCACTATTGACATCTAGAGTTGAATTCTTCCTTGCCTTGCGTCCTGTCTATTGTAGGATATTTAACAACACCCCTTGCTTCTCCTACTGGCTGCCAGTAGCATCCTTGCCCCTCCCCTGTTGTGACAACGAAAAATAATGCCAGAGATTGCAAAAAGTTCCCTGGGGGACAAAATGGCTCTTGACTGAGAACCATTGCTTTACCCCCAGTTGCCATTCCTGAAATCAATTTAGACTGTAATCAAAACTTGACCGCAGACTGAAGCAACTTCACAGATTTGAAACCATCATCCACACTACTTGGAGGAAGCAGAACTTTCTTGTAGAGACTGGAAAGAGAAATGAACTTTGAAAATGACTGTGTTAGGACACAGAAGAGGGCACAGAGAGGGAACCGGCAATCAGGGTGTGCATAGCAGATGAAGGTGCAGATGCTGATCTTGAAAAGGACACACACCTGCCACCGAAAAGCCAACAAATCTGAGCTCACTGGGCTCCTACACAGTGATTGATAGCTCCTTCAAAATCAGTTATTTAATCTGAGTACCTCTGCTTCCTCCTCTCCAAAACATAAGCAATGTTAGTTTCCACCTCATGTTGGTATTCTGAGTTCCTTATAGCACGGGACACATTAAGAGAAAGGGCTCGTTAGATGTGGATCAGTTGTCCTGGCCATCCCACCTGAGGCCATGATGTTTAGGGGCTGAGAGAACAGAATCTGGACTCTCACTGCCCAAGTCTAAATCCAGCTTGGCCACATACTGGCTGTGTGATCTTGACAGAGCAGCTCAGTCTCTGGGAGCTTCAGTGTCCTCATTTCTAGCTCCTCCCTCCCAGAGTCCACGTGTGGAATCTGTGAGGTGATGCAATGAGCCCTTTGCCCAGTGCTAGTGCCCTGTGAGCTCTCATTAGCATCAGAGCCAAGGTGACACTTCCCACCTTAAGATATTTATTTCTTTCCTAGGGCTGCCATAACGAAGTACCATAAACAATGATCAGAGTGAAGCCATGCTCCCTCAAAGGCTGTGAGGGAGAATATGTTCCATGCCTCTCCCCTAGCTCCTGGTGGTTGACTGGCAGTCACTGGTATTCCTTGACTTGTAAATGCATCACCTTCTTCCCTGTCTTCATCTTCACCCATGTTCTCTTGTGTGCATATGTCTGTGTCCAGATTTCCCCTTTTTATAAGGACATCAGTCATATTGTGGTAGGATACAGGATGTCCTCATCTTAACTAATTACATCTGTGACAACCCTACTTTCAAATAAGATCACATTCTCACATGCTAGGGATTTGGATTTCAACATATGGATTTTGAGGCGACACACTTCAAACCATAACAAACCAGGAAACCAAGGAAAACTACCTACAAAATAAAGCCCTAGACCACATGGCTTTCCAGCAGAATTCTACAAAACATACAAGGAGGAACTAATACCAATCCTATTGAAAGTATTCCAGACAATCAAGAAAAATGGAACTCTCCCCCAATCATTTTATGAAGCTAACATCACATTAATACCAAAACTGGGTAAAGATCCAACAAAGAAAAAGAAGTACAGGTCAATATGTTTGATGAACATAGATGCTAAACTTCTCAACAAGACTCTAGCAAACCAGATCCAATAACATATCTCAAAAATCATCCACCATGACCAAGTAGGCTTCATCTCTGGGATGCAGGGCTGGCTCAACATCCACAAGATCATAAATATAATTAAATACATCAATAGATGTAAAAACAAAAACCACATGATTATATCATTAGAAGCAAAAAAAGCTTTCAATAAAATCCAGCATCTCTTCTTGATAAAAACCCTTGAACATCTAGACCAAATAGTAAGAGCTATCTATGACAAACCCACAGCCAACATACTGTTAAACAGACAGAAATTGAAACCACTTCCCCTGAAATCTGGAGCAAGACAAGGATGCCCACTCTCACCCCTCCTGTTCAACATAATATTGGAAGTGTTAGCTAGAGCAATCAGATAAGAGAAGGAAATCAGGGGTATCCAAATAGGAAAAGAGGAAGTTAAGTTATCCTTCTTTACAGACGACATGATTCTATAACTTGAACACCCAAGAGAATCTGTCAAAAACCTCCTTGCACTAATAAAGGACTTTGACAAATCTCAGGGTATAATATAAATGTGCAAAAGACAGTTGCATTTCTATACACCAACAATAAACAAACAGAAACCCAAGTGAAAAGCACAATCCCATTCACAATAGCCACACACACACACACACACACACACACACACACACACACACACACACACACAAATTGAAATACCTTGGCATCTTCTTAACCAGAGAAGTGAAAGACCTTTACAATGAAAACTACAAAACACTTCTCAAAGAAATCAAAGATGACACAAACAAATGGAAAAATATTGCATGCTCATGAATTGGAAGAATCAACATTGTTAAGACATCCATGATACCCAAAGCAATCTACAGGTTTAAAGCAATACCCATTAACTTACCAGCATCATTCTTCTCAGACCTGGAAATGACAATACAGGGATTCATATATAAACATAAATGACCACGAATAACCAAAACAATCCTCAGAAAAAAAAGAAAGAAAGTGAGAGGTGTCACATTCCCAGACTTTAAACTTTATTACAAGGCTACAATAATCAAAACAGCCTGGTATTGGCACAAGAACAGGCATATAGATCAACGGAACAGGATAGAGATTCTGGAAGCAAGACCTCAATTTCTAGACCAAGTCATCTTTGACAAAGCCTCCACCATCAACCACTGGGGAGAGGAGAACCTATTCAGTAAATGAGGCTGAGAAAACTGGCTGACCACATGCAGAAAACCAAAATAAGACCCCTACTTATCATCATACACAAAAATCAACCCTAAAAGGATCAAAGACCTCAACGTAAAACCTCAAACTATAAGAACCTTAGAAAATGCAGGAGACACCCTTATGGAAATTGGAACTGTCAACCAATTCCTGATCAAAACCCCAAGTGCCCGTGCCATAAGAGAGAAGATAGACAAGTGGGACCTCATCAAACTGACAAGCTTCTGCAAAGCCAAAGAAACCATTGAAAGAGTGGGGAGACAGCCCACAGACTGGGAAAAAATATGTGCCAACTGTATATCTGACAAAAACCTAACATCTCGAATCTGCAAGTAACTCAAATGTGCCAAAAACAGCGTCATTACAAGGTGGGCAAAAGATATGAATAGGCATTTCTCAAAAGAAGACATACGAGCAGCCAACAGATATATGAAAAAATACTCAGTCTCACTAGTCATAAATGCAAATTAAAACTACACTGAGAAACCACCTAACTCCAGTCAGGATGACCATCATCAATAACTCAAAAAACAACAGATGCTAGAGAGAATGCAGGGAAAAGGGCACACTTCTACACTGTTGGTGGGAGTGTAAACTAGTACAACCTCTGTGGAAAAAAGTTTGACAATTCCTAAAAGATCTAAAGATTACCCTTCCATACAACCTCACAATCCCCCTAGTGGGAATATACCCGGAGGAACTCAAATCACTGTATGAAAAAGATACCTGCACAGGCACGTTTATTGCAGCATTCTTTATTACAATAGCAAAAACATGGAACCAAACATGCTGCCCATCAAAAGAGGACTGAATAAAAAAATGCGGTGCATATACACAAAGGAATATTACACAGTCATAAAGAACAACAAAATCATGAACTTCACAGTAACTTGGATGGACTTAGAGTCAATAATACTGAGCGATCTATCACAGAAACAAAGAGCTGAGTATCACATGTTCTCACTCAAAAGTGGACCTTGAACCATAATTGTAATACTATAAGAAAGGGATTGGCAGTAGTGGAAACTGCTGGGTGGTGGTGAGGGAAAAGGACAGGACTGACAGTAGTGGGAAAGTACCAGGGGAGGGAGAGCACACCTCATCAACAAGGGTACCTGCATAATGAATATTTGTATACCTAATCCTGAATTGTACCCCACATCTTTAAAACTAAAAATAAAAAAATCAAAAAACTAAAATGTTTTCTCATAAGTTCATGTAAAGAACATGCATGTGTACCCCCTAAAAATAAATAGCTAGATAAACAAACAAATAAATGTTTTATCTCTTTGTCTGTATTCTTCTTGCTGTATCTCATTGTTATGTTGATATCTGCTCACTTACTGGGCCAGCATGTTGGCTTTTCCTCAACTCAAGAATGGTTTGACATTCCTACTTCCTAAGTTTCTCCTCTATTTTGGGTTGAATTGTTTTTAAAGTCACACAATGCTACATTTCATTATAGCCAGTTATGGATGTCATGCTAGTCCCTAAGATACTCTTTTCAATATACCAAGTGATAAAAATAATTTATGTGGATCTCCTGAAAACATGTAATTACCATCTCTTTTGTGAAAACTTGTAAACCTGTTGCCATTTTCTTGTTTTCAGCTAGTTCCCCCATATGTTAAATAGAACAGGGCCCTCGAGCATTTTTTATAGAGTATTGCTTGATAGGTTTTTTTGAGCGGGCCTAACATCATTGGCTTGTGGTTGTATTCCATTGATAGAATATGGCAAGATTAAGGTCATGAGTTCGGTGGTTGGTAATCTGCAGTTTATATGTGCAGTTGACAGGGAGGTTAGGTGAGAGGGATAGACAAGCAGGGGATAGTGATCCTCTAAACCACTTCCTCACTTTATCAGCTTCCATTCTCACTTAGGTTCTATGAGCCTGAGACTTGGAGACAGCCTTGTAGCCCAGGTCTCTTCAGGTTAACTGCTGGACTTGCGTGAGTTGTGGGTACTATAAGTGTGAGCTTGGGCTACCAAGCATGCATGTGGAATGAGCAATCCTCCTGTCTTGTCCTCCCTAAGTATTGTAATTGGAGGCCTAAACCAATGCACCCAGCCCATATTTATGTATTCCTTTATTTTCATCTTATTTGTGTATTTATTCATTTTGCTTATGTTCACTAAGACTTTATTATAAAAGCATAAAACATTAAAGTAGATTGTCATGTTTCTAGTCCATATATTTTCCTGCTTCCTGTTACTGCAAACCTATCAGTGGAAGGTAAGATGTGTTTACAGAAAAGCATGTAATTGTTTGGTGCTTGCAACTTTTCAATATGAAGTTAAAAACACGGAAATTAAAAAAAAACACTAGTGGAGAAGGCTTTAGAATAAAGACAGTGTTTTTGCTTCAAAAAACGTAGATGTACTTATCATTAGAAATATCTCTGAACCGGGCTCGGTGGCTCAGCCTATAATCCCGCGCCTTTGGGAGGCTGAGGTGAGTGGATTGCCTGAGCCTGCAGGTTCAAGACCCGCCTGGGCAGCGACACCTCATCTCTACAATAAATCAAAAATCAGCTGGACGTGGTAGCGCATGCCTGTAATTCCGGCTACTCGGAAGGCTGAGGCAGGAGGATCGCTGGAGCCCAGCAGGCGAGACTGCAGTGGCCGGAAGTGGCCACTGCACTCTAGTCTGGGTGACCGAGTGAGACTCCAACTCAAAAAAAAAAAAAAAAAAAAGATCTCTGGAATCTTTCAATGGATTTCTATTTCACCATATTTAGATGCTTGTTTCTCCACAATTCTGGCAGAGTGACCAATAAATAACGAGTGTTTATCACAGTATTATTTTCAGGACAGAGGCGTAACCTCAGGGAGGATTGGCACCAAATCCACAAGTGTCTGTAACCTCTCTTTAACAATATGTGAAATAACTCCTGTTACCTGGAATTGCACAGGAACTTTGGGATATAAGAGACAAATATGAGACTTAAGTCTTCCCCTGACTGTAAATAATTCACTCCTTTATTTAATACCAATGATTCTCACTCTGACTTTTGCCTTTTTATAACCACAATGTATGTGCTTCAGAGAGGATTTTACTCTTAGTTCTATTTAGAAAAATAAATAGAGCTATGTTTATGGTTTTCCCCAGACTCAGAATTCTTCTGATTATTATATTGATACTAAATCATCCTAAAACCAGAAAAATGCTTTCTAATAGAAGAGTAAGTTATTGGTTTGAGTTTTTTTGGAATGCATTTATTTACTATAGGACTGTAGGGTACAAGTGAGGATTTACTACATAAGTAGGCTGAATGCAGGTGTTGTTTGGGCTTTCTAGTAGCCCTCACCCCCACTGGTAGTGAACCAGGTATGCTCTGTGTTGTCTTGTGCTCCCCTCCCTCCACTATCCCTTCCTCACCAAGTAGTGCCCAGCAAATACCAATGCCTCTGGTGCTAATGTGACTATTATATACACGATGGGGTATTTTGCAGCCATAAAGAGGAACAAAATCATGGCCCTTTGGATCAACTTGAATGCTTTGAGTTTTTAAAGACAAAGTGCAAAGTTTTGTTTTTATCCTGCATTTGTCCTAGTTAATGCTGCTCTCAGTGTGACCTGGCCTGGCACTTGGCAACAGTTTTCCTTGTTTTGCTGAACCATCTCTATGCATCATCAAGGATCCCTTTAATGGGTACCTGTGCCAGGACATTAGACACATTCTATAGCTTAGAACCGAAAGTGACCTATAATCTGGAGAGGGCAGCTGCTTTCTCATCTCTCTGAAGTTTGTGGTGATGTCCTAGGTTAGGAAGGAATGCTTTCCCTTTTATTGGAGGGTCTTTTCAAAAAATTCCTGTCTCTGTCTGTGACCTAGTCATGTCAAATGTCCTGAACATGAATGAACTTGCTAACTAGTTTTTTGTTAGATGGCTAGAATATTTATGACTTTCTTACTTACACATCTCTGCTGAAGTTTGAAATCTTAGCAATATAATTCCTTTATTAACTGTGTTAGTTCTTGGAGCAAACTGTTTCTATCACTGTACAGAAAAGGCAAATTGAATGTGTATTCAAAGCAAACTTGAATTTGAAATGAGTGTTTCAGTGTTTCAAAGGTGGACTTTGAGTGCTTCAGGGTTTGTGTCTCTGCTGTGCTGTGGACAAAGTTAAAATGGGGCCCAAGTACCAGGTGTCTTAGAGTCCCCCATCTGTTTCTCCTGGCTTTAGAAATTACATTGAAAATATCCAGGTTCTGCTTTGCCCCACTTTGTTTTGGTTTTGAGATAGTGCTATACAGCTCAGTGGTTCATAGCTCAAGTTGATCAGACCAAGAAGCACCTGGGAAAACCAGTCCAAATACAGGTTCATAGTTCTCATTGCTGAAATTCTGATTCAGTGACTAGGTGTGACCTGGAATGTATTTATTAACATTACTCCCACATGCAGTCATCATTAACTTTACAGTTTATGAGATGATTATTTCCTATATATTATTGCTTTTAATCTTCACAGTTGACTTATGAGAAAAGCATTACATTCCTGTGTTTTGCTGATGAAGAAATCAAAGGACCAAGATTCTGAAACTCACCCAAGTTCCCCTTGCTATGAGTACTAGCACCAGATCTCAGGTAGAATCCTCCTAACCCCCAACGCCCTTCCCACATTTCCCATTCAATTGTGTCAATTCTTTCCAAGTAGGTGTTTCTCTCACCTATATGTCATTTCTGCAAATAAAACAAAACAAAAACCTATTAAATTTAATTTTTTTCACTTAATATAATTCCTCACTACAGGTCATTGGAATCTTATTCTAGTCACTGACTACTAATTTGAGATACATTTTTTGAAAAAAAATACAGGATATGGGAAGGTGAAAAGATAATTTATTATGATGATGATTAAGGAGTAATTCACATATCATAAAACACTATGTTTAAACTTACCATTCGGTGTATTTTATGAATTTCCAAAGCTTTTGCAACCATCATCACTACCTAATTCCAGAACATTTTTGAAATGCCAAAAATCATGCCTGTATTTATTGGCAGTCACTCTTCATTCCTTCTTTGTGCAAACCCTAGGAAAAAGTTATCTACTTTCTGCTTCTAGGGATTTATGTGTTTTGGAAATTCCATTTATATGTAATGATACAATATGTGGTCTTTTGCATCTGGCTTATTTTATTTAGCATAATGTTCTCAAGGTTCATCTTTGCTGCAGCATATAGCTGTACTCCATTCTTTTTTATGGCCAAATAAAATTTCATTATGTGGTATACCACATTTTGTTCATCTATTTATCAATTGATGGACATCTGGGATGTTTTCACTTTTTAACTATTGTCAATAGTGCTGCCATGAACTTTTTTGTACATGTTTTCCAGTGAATATCTATTTTCAATTATCTTTGTTGTAGATGTAGGAGTGGAATTCCTACATTATATGTCACCTTATGTATGACTTTTTGAGGAATGACAAACTATTTTCCAAGCTCAGTGGTTTCACTATTCTGCATTCCCACTAGCAATGTATGAGAATTCCATTTCCTCGCAAACTCCCAACTCTTGTCTTTTTTCTTTTGTCCTATTTATGCATGAATTGTGATACTTTTCTATAGATTTCCATTTTCCTAGTGACAAATAGCATTGAACATCTTTGCATGTGCTTGTTGGCCATTTGTATATCCTTTAGAGATTTGTCTCTTGAAACTTTTTCCATCATTAAATTTGACTGGTTTTTGTAGCTCAGTTGTAAGAATTCTTTATATATCGCTGGATCCTAGCCCCTTGTCACATATATGAGTTGAAAATATTTCTCCCATCATGGGGATTATCTTTTAACTTCCTTGATAGTGTTCTTTGAAGCAGAAAAGATTTAGTTTTAATGAAGTTCAATTTATCTATTCTAGGTTGTATGTACATATTTAAGACAGTGTCTAATTCAAATTCACAAAGAGTTATACATATATTTTCTTCTAAACATCTTTTTGACTGAAAACTTCTGTGGGTTTTAGCAGAGGATGGACATTATTTAATCATATCTTCTGTCCACTGACTGGTATTTCTCTGGTTGATATTGTCATGGTCACTGCCCTCCCCTGGAGCATCTAATGACCTGTTACAAAGACCTGGGAGATGGTATACTATCACAGGTTGATTCAGCTGAGAGTCCTGGTCATGTGGTTCAGCGTGGCCTTAACCCAACTCAGTTTCACATATTTTATTCCTCAGGACCTTCAGAGATGAAAAGTTGAGTGCTTCACTGAGGAATGCTTGGAAGCCCATGTTAATCGAAGGCTAAAGTAGACTTCCTCAGTTCATTCTAGACAGAGGAAGCTGTGGGTGTTAAACCTAGTTTAGATTTTTATATTGGTGGTACTTGAAAACTAGACCTACTTCTGGGTTTTGGGAGGATTGTTCGATTTTAACTAGGTCCTTTCTAATTCTTTTTACTTTTTATATGTGTGATTTCTTTCTAGAAATAGTGGAAGATATATTTTTATAATGTTTTGTCAGTTCTTTACCAGCTATTTGTCTATGATTTTAAAGTGAGTAAAGGAAAACTCAGAATTAATATATTCTTGACACATGCTTATGACTCATGCACAGTGTCATAAACTTAATCTTATCATGTGATTATACTTAATCTTATCAACTATCTTCTTACTTGGATATTATCCCTTTCATGATGGTAAAAGTAAACTAAAAAAAAAAGTTACAAAATTCCCCTGGGTCATAAATCTAGTGAGGAGAGGAGTACGTAGTTCTGTTTGGCCTATAAAGCCAACCTTGTACCATTAGAGTAAACTGAATGACAATATTTTTGCTAGAATAGGTCTCATGCTTTGTGGTTCTGGACTGATTTTTCCAAGGAAACAGTGTGTCCTTTTAATATTATCTCAAGCCTTTACATTTCAAGATATTCTTAATTACACCTTTTGCATTTGTCTTATCCAATTGTATTTACATTCTAAGGTTGTCTGACGCATGACTAAATTCTTTATTTTAACACAGACATATACTAGTGACACACTATTTTTCTCACCTTGTTTCCACCTTGGCTTTTGTTTTAGCTCTCTAATTAAATAAATGAATGCTTGCAAGTTTGTCAAAAGTGAGTGTCCTCAGTTATCACTTGTTAAGTGGAATTTACCCTTAACAGATTCCTCATGATGGAATCAGGTCTTGCTGAGTTTTACGTATTCAGTAA
Organism: Carlito syrichta; assembly: GCF_000164805.1. Taxonomy (NCBI): domain Eukaryota; kingdom Metazoa; phylum Chordata; class Mammalia; order Primates; family Tarsiidae; genus Carlito; species Carlito syrichta. The sequence goes on from NW_007253396.1 coordinate 172,663, forward strand.
TCTTTTTCTACTACCTTGATACATGGATAACATCACTAGATCTAAGGTATTTGCCAAGATGATTTTTCTTGAACTTTTAGGTAATATGGTCTTGCTTTAGGGGACACAATTGTGTGTCTTCTCCTTCTAGGATTCTATTTTGTTCTACTAGGTAGGACCTTTGGTTTATGCCAAATACCTTCATTTTTTATTTTCACTACAAGTCTCCAGAGGACACTTTCTTTGACCAGGAGTCCCCCTCTTCCTGGCAATTCTGTCTTTCCTAGATTGGCACTGCTGACCCTCTGCACTGTGAAACTCCTTCCTTTCAGTTCCCTGGTAGCCAGTGTTCTAATCAACCAAGTATCAGTCATGTTCTGTGCTTATCCACACTCACTTTGTGTGGGTGATTTTACTTATGCTCTGTAAAATCAGAGCAGAAACAGGCCTTCCTGGTTGTCCTCTCCGTTACATGTATAGTCTTTGCTGCTCTCTCTACTGTTGTATGGCTCCCAGACATGGATAAATAACTCATTAGAGGGTCACTGTATTTAAGTATTTAATGTATCCTGCTTCATTTCTGGGTTATCCTTCCTGTGTATCTTTTTGTGAAAAGTAAGTGAATAAATCATTTATGACCATGTGATGTATATGTGTATGCTCTTAATTCCCCTTTCCCTAATATAAAACATACTACATTAGTTGTGTTCATTTCTGTGTAGCTTGTTTTACTTGACATATCCTTAAAATCACTCCATATATCTTCATAAAGATCCTCCTCATTCTTTTTTACAGCTGTAGGTAGTATCAGTGTGTGTCTTGTTTATTCAGTCTTTTCTTTACAGCATGTAGGTTGATTGCAGTATTTTGCTATTGCAAACAATGCTACAAAGAACAACCTGTGCATATATATTTTTTTAAATCCTTGGAATGCACTCTCAGTAAATTCCTCAGAAATGAGGCAGAAGAGATCACATTATATTAACAGTGATTAAAACTATCACCATGTGTTCATTCTAGGAGACCTGGACACAGTTGCAGGCCTGGAAAAAGAACCGAGTGATGCCAAATATTGATCTTGAGCTCATGGCTAAGAAAGAGAAAGTGAGATGAGTTTTCTAGTCAAGCCGAATTTCTAAATTCTAATTTTTTTCCTTTGAAGTAGTTTTTATTTAAAAGAGTATCATTTTCCAAGTATAATATCTAAATGTAAAAGCAAGGTATGCCATTTTTCTTTGTGGAGAAAAATATACATCATTTTATATATACAATATCTCAATAAGATGCTCTTGTGTTTATAATGAGGGGCCATGAAAACTTTTTAAGAACTGAAACAACACAGCTCTCTCTACCTATTGCTAACTGGAATAAAATGATTGCAAAGCACCTGTGAAAAAAAAAGTGCTTGACAGAGGCCTGACATCTGTTAGACTTGGGAATGCCATTGTAGGTAGTCCCTGCCACTTTGCTAACAAACCAGGATGGAAAATTACCAGCTGAGCACCAACCGCAGGGTGTATCCTGTCAAGTAGCAAATAGCTAACCTAACAAGACTTCTTCCTTAGCTATTCCCCACTTAGCAACCAACAGACCAGCACCCCTTCCCCAAACCCCTATATATTGCCCTTAGTTTGTTAGTGGGCAGGCTTCAATTTTATCTGGAGTCCCGCTCCACAGGTCTTCCTCCGTGGATTAAACCTGTGCTGCTGTTGAGTTGTCTGCTTCCAGTCTCTCTTTTCCTATCTGCTTGATTTCTTAACCTAACATTTGGTGCTGAAACCCAGGAACAAGGTCTAAAGTCCCACCATAGGCCAACTCCTAAGTTGTCCCTGTGCCTAGCCCCATTCTCCTCCATCTGTTCTCCCCCAACCTCTTTCCTCTCTCACCCTTTTCTTCTTTCCTCTCTCCCCAACTCAGGTGGTTCCAGCAGGACCTTCTCCATTCCTGGATATTTCATCCAACACCAGTCACTAATTAGTAGGTGAGTTTTCCCCTTTCCCACCACCGGATTCCTCTCCCATATCCTTCCCTCATTTCTGTCCAAGACAGAAATACTGCCCAGTAACCACAGTACTGGATGAGAGGTCTCCTCTGATTAACATCAAGAGGTGATCTTGGTCATCACCTTGAATGGAAGTCCTTAAAGCAGCCACCATCATATCCATTGCGAACAACTAAAGTCTGTGGGGACGCCTCATCCTTCCATTTTCCTCCCATTTCTGGGAATCAGATTACTCACCCTTCCAAATTTCTCCAATATGGGTTAAGCCTTCTCTAAATGTCCTCAAGACACCCCTCTTAGATGTCTCCTTCATAACCTCAAAATTTAGGTCTTACTCTAAGACCAAAGCATCTCTCAAATGCCTCAAAAATTTAGGTCTTACCTTAAGACCAAAGTCTCTCATTTTCTTCTGTAATATAGCCTGGCCCCAATAATTAATTGGACAATAACTGATAGTCCAAAAATGGGGTCTTTAACCTCCAAATTCTCCATATCCTTACCAATTTGACTTCCACATTCTTTGTAACCTCAACAATACACTCCAACTCAATGGAAAGTGGTCTGAAGTCCCCTATGCTCAAGCTTCCCTCTGTCTCCAATACAAGCCCTCCCTCTATCAAACATATAATCCTTTCAAATCCTTATTTACAACCTCCTCCTTCATTTTCCTTTCCCCCCACACTCACTCTCATACCCAGCGTTTCCCATTCCCCAGTCACCCCCAAAGTTCCATTCCTGTCCTTCCTCTTAGAGAGGTGGCAGGGACAAAGGCATAATTTTCTTCCTTTCACAGTATGTGTTCATGTTCCTTTCTCCCTAAACAACCTCTCTCAAATTAAAAAGATGACTAGGCTCCTTTCCCTCCAACACAGCTATTTACCATAAAGAATTCCTCTATATCACTCAGTTCTGTAACCTTACCTGGCAAGACCTGTTATTCTTTCCTCCTCCCTTTCCCCAGAGGAGAAGGAATGCATCAGGGCAGCAGCTCAGTCCCATGCCAACACCCTCCATCAGCAGGACCCAGACCATAATCTCATAGGTACCATAGCAGAGCCCTGCACAAAACCTTCTGGCATTACCAAATTAACTACTCAATCATGAAAAAATCAAAACAGTTACTCAAGGGTCTGATGAAAACACTGCCCTTTTCTTCTGCTGTCTTTCAGAAGCCACACTTAAATAAGCCACCTTCACCTCAAACTCAGTCGAAAGTAAAATTTATTTACACCTTCACTTCATTTTTCAGTCTACTCCAAACATACAAAAAAACTGCAAAAATTAGAGAATGGTCCACAGACTTCATGTCAGGTTCTTATCAAAACTACCTTTAAGATTTTTAACAATAGAGATGAGGAGTAAAAGGCTGAAAACTAAATCAGACCAGACACCAACTACTGGCAGCAGCCCTTCAACAGGGTTCCAATGGCTCCAAAAAACCTTCCAACCCCTGGAAAACTCCTGTACCATGCAATAAGTGTGACGAGCCAGGGCACTGGGCAAGTGTGTGCCCAAATCCTGGGTTACCTCCAATATCAACTGGTATTCTATTTGTGAAAAAAGTCAGATTGCTACCAGTGAGACTCTCCTTCCCATTTGGTCTTTTCCAACACTCCTAGGTTTCCACATCCACAGTCAGTGCTGGCTAAATTCCTTAGCTTGGCTACTGAAGACTGACTGCTGCTTCCACTGCATCGCCATCGGTGCCATTGCAGAACCTAAGGTAATGCTATCAGTATCTGGTAAACCTGTCTCTTTCTTATTGAACATGGGGGCTTTGTCAGTCTTGACAAAATATGCAGGAACCCTCCTTAACTCTTCTATCTCTATTGTCAAAGTAGATAAAATATCTTTCACACCTAACATGATTGAGCTGCTACTCTCCTTTCTATGCAACACACACTTCACTCACTCCTTTTTAGTTATTCCACAATGCTCCACACCTATACTAGGTAGGAAATCCTCACAAAATTTCAAGCTTCCATACAGTTCACTCCTCACAACCCCCTTGCAATTCTACCCCCTTCATTTTACTTTGCAGTCCAGATGCCTCTTCTTGCTCCTTTATATCCTTCCTTTTCTTTCTCCTTCCCTCCATAAATGCTATAGTTTTGAATGTTTTCACACAGAGCACTGCATGCCATCATACTCCCGTCATGATCAATTTACAAATCCCTTGTCCTACCCTCAACCAACCCCAATGTCCTCTAAGCCCATCTGGCTTAAAAGGACTCAAACCCATTATTTCCAAATCGCTCCAGGTAAATATCTTAAAATCAACCAACTCTCCTCACATCACCCCCATACTAGTTGTCAGAAAAACATAGTTCATGCCACCTTATCCAAGACCTGCATATTCCCAATCACCCCATCATTCCAAACCCCTACACTCTGCTCTCACATCCCACCTAACACCACCCACTTCTCTGTCCTAGTCTTAAAAGATGCCTTCTTCACCCTTCTTCTAAACACAGCCTACCAAAATCTCTTTGCCTTCACCTAGGTAGACCCCAATTCACAAAACTCAACCAAATTAACCTGGACAGTCCTGTCACAAGGTTTCACAGATAATCCTCATCTCTTTTAGCAAGACTTTTCTCAAGACCTAACTAATTTAAATTTAACCCCCAATACCCTTCTATAATATGTTAATGATCTTCTTCTGTACAGTCCTTCATATAATCTTTACATTCAACATATTTCTCAATTATTCAACTCTCTGGGACAACATGGATATCATGTCTCTCCCACTAAAGTCCAAATTGCCAAAACAAAAGTAACCTATCTCAAATTCACTAAAACCCCTACAACCCAAGCACCCCACACAAAAAAATCTGATCCAGGACATGCCTGTACCCACCACAAAAAGGAATCTCCTTTCTTTCTTACGCCTTGCAGGATATTTCCAATTATATATTCCCAATTTTAGCCTATTAAATCTGGGCGCTGCCACTATACTCACAGCCATAACAATAAAACCGACACTCTACCAATACATAACTGCCTCCTCTACCACACCCATGGCAGCCGAAGTTATGGGCCTTACACACTAAATACGTGATTCATAATTAAAAAGGCCTCCCAGTCCTACACTTCACACGCCTTCATCCACAGCAAAGTCTCCTAAATATACTTCATTTCCCACAGGACCTACCTCTCTTCAGCTAACAGAAGTTCCTAACCTTCCAGAATCTCCTAAATCACATGCCAAAAAAGATCCTTAATAACTCCATACATATGGTTGTTCTTTTAATAATATTATCAATAATCACTGCTATAATATTCATCTTGGCCTATATTATCAAATATTTTTATCAAAACCCTCTGCCCTATAATACCCCCATAAACTTTCCTACTTCTCTAAGCTAACAAACCCCACCTTCTTATATATCCTTGCCTTTTACCCCCTTAATAATTCCCTAACCTCGGTAGACCAACTACTTTCAATAATTACTAATCTTTGGTTATAAGGAGATCTATGTAATTTCTCCCCCAACCTTATCACCTGGTACTCCTTCCTAATGTGCATTTTAGTTTATAACCTTCTTACTACACCACGAAGCTCAAGCCTTTCCTGCATTGGCCTCTTATTCTACCCTTGGCCTTCTTATACATCTCATTCCCACTTATATTATCCTCTAACAGTTAGGCTCCTTCATCAATCTCACACACCAATTCTTACGTAACTCACAGCTTCCATTTAATTCTAACTGCTAAATTTGTCTGTCAACCCAAACCCAGCAGTTTACAGTCATCCTAACCAACCTAGTCACATGGGTCCAAGTTAGTATAAATTTATATCTCGCGTTTTAAGCAAATTCTCTTTTAAATCCTTTTAATAACCTCAATTGCCTAATAGCCCATTCCAAAACCTCCGAATGAGCATTTACCCAATCAGGTACACGCCTTTATTTTAGAAAACACATTCAAAAACTGTGACCTTTCCTAGCCCATTATCTACCAAAAAACCCTAAACCTCCAACCTGGAGACCCATTACCTCTCAAACCTTACTAACCACCCCAACACCTCTTTGTCTCTGGCATTCATTTCCTAAACCCTCTTACAAGTCCTTTTTAGAAGCTCTTTCCCCTAACATTTTCCAGCATACACCCACTCTCCAGCCTTCACAAAACCACCAATCCCAACACCTTGAAGCCTAAACATACCCTCTACAATTCTCTAGCCCTCCATGTATTGCCATAGAAAATTATCACGCCATTCCCGTGCTCTCTATCAATATCACCTACAAATGTAGTTGCATGGGGAATGCCATGAAAAAAACCCTACAAAACACACTGGTCTACACATTTCTAAACCTCTCATAATTCAATACTTTACAACCAATAGTTACTAATCACTTCAATTGCTTCCTATCTTTGTATAACCAATCTGAGTTCACAGTCTCTTCTACTAACATACGCTTTCAGGCCTTCACCAGAGCTACACTTCCAGATAAATATTTCATTTAAAAATATTTTTTTAAAAAGGTGCATAGTTAGCCTCCATTACCTATAGGTTTTGTCTTTCCACCTCAGGAATTTTCTTCCTATACGGCACTTCCTCCTATCTCTGTCTGCCGGCCAATTGACCAGAAATTTGTACCTTAATACACCAATCTCCAGACATCAGTATTGTAATTGATAATCAGACTATTCAAATCTGCTCTATCAGCTTCAATCTCTTCCTCTACAATTAAATCCAAAAGGACAATTCAACTTCTGTTCTTACTAGCAGGATTAAGCATTAACAATTAAATTCATTAGTATGGGTAGTGCTCCAAAATAAAAGAGCGCTTAACCTCCTAACAGCCAAAAAAAAAGGGATATATATATATCATATCTCATATATATCTAAAAAAGGTTGCTTTTTATTAATAAATAAGGCATAGTTCAGGATGCAGCCCATAAATTTCAAAACCGGGCAACATAACTCAAGTGGCAAAACACCAGCTCATGGTGAACCAGATCATCCCTCTCTACCTGGATGCCCTAAATAACCCTGTTTCTCAAACCTTTGCTACTAAACCTTCTCTTACTCACTTGTAGACCTTGCCTTATTAACGTTATCTCCCACTGTGTCTCCCAAAGATTAAATGCCTTTATTCAAACTAATAGAAAAAAATATCAACAACATCCTCCTTCTTCACCAATTCAGATTTCATAACCTTCAATACCAGTGAGTATGCAGCCTCAACCCCAAGGCAGAAACCACACAACTTTAACTCCAAATACAACATTCCACCTCAACAGGAAGTAGCCAGATGACCTACAATATCCCTCTTCCCACACCTATATGCCCTCCTTGTCTGTCTGTCTATCTATCTATCTATCTATCTATCTATCTATCTATCTATCTATCTATCTATCTATCATCAAAAGGCAGGAATGTGAAATTTAGAAATGCCATCATAGATAGTCCCTACCGTTTTGCTAGTACAAACCGGGGTGAAAACTTACCAACTGAGCACCGACTACAGAGTGCACCCTGTTAAGCAGAAGCTGGCTAACCACAAGACTTCTTCCTCTGCTAGCCCTCTTAGCAACCAACTAACCAGCACCCCTTCCCCAAATCCCTATAAATTGCCCTTAGTCTGTAAATGGATGGGCTTCAGTTTTATCTGGAGTCCTGCTCCACAGGTCTTCTTCCTTGAAATAAACCCGTGTTGCTGTTAAGCCACATCTCCTGCCTCTCTTTTCCTATCTGCTCATTTTCTTGGCCTAACACATCCAGGATCTGCAAGGAACTCAAACAAACCAAAAGGAAAAAAACAAACTAAAAGCTCTATTAAAAAGTGGGCAAAAGATGTGAATAGATAATTCTCAAAAGAAGACATACAAACAGCTAACAGATACAAGAAAAAATGCTCAGCCTCACTAATCATCAGAGAAATGAAATCAAAACCACATTGAAATATCACCTAACTCCAGTAAGGATGGCCATCATTAATAAATCAAAAAACAGCAGATGCTGGTGAGGATGTGTAGAAAAGGGAACACTGTTTGTGGGAGTGCAAACTAGTTCAACCTCTATGGAAAACAGTGTGGCAATTTTTAAAAGAACTAGAAATTGACCTTCCATATGACCCAGCAATCCCCTTTCTGGGAATATACCTGGAGGAACTCAAATCACTACAAAAAAGATACCTGCACATGCATGTTTATTGCAGCATTATTCACAATAGCAAAAACATGGAACCCACTCTACTGCCCGTTGAAAGTGGACTGGACAAAGAAAATGTGGTACATATACATTATGGAATATTGCACAGCCATAAAGAAGGACCAGCCATAAAGTGATGACTAGTTGAAGGCCCAAACTTCACCTGCATGTAGACTATTTATGTATCTAATCCTGACTTGTACCCCATATCTTTACAATGACAGCAGTCGATATCCAGCTGGGGAGGAGGTGTACACCTCATCAATAAGGGTACCTGCACAATGAACATTTGTATACCTAACCCTGAATTGTACCCCACAATTTCAAAATAAAAATTAAAAGAGAAAAAAAAGTAGAAATCAAATTCATTCTTGAATTAAAAATACAAGTACAATGAATTATCTCTTCTTAGCAGAATTTGTCAAATGATTATACAACTTCTATGTGTGCTGTTTTTCACATGCTGTCTCTACATTAATTTGCTGACTTAAAGTCATAAAATAAGTCAATAGCAATGATAACTGAACTATAACAAAATGCAAAAAACCCCACCTGGATTATAGATTAAAAATGCGTACCTTCTTTATCTCAACATATCAACTTAGAAGGAAAAACTTCTAGGCAAAAGTTTCTTTGACATCATTGTTCACATAGCCCAAAATGTCAACCATGTTAAAAAAATGAAAACGTTGTTCACCAAGACCATAAAATAATCAGTCATTCTTAGCATTGCAAGCAGGTTTTCAAAAGAAAACATTTTTTATGCCATACAGCTCAAGTCAATACAGGCATAGGTTAACAACATTTTCTTTCATTGTGATGATCACAAATTAATTGTCTTTTTGCGAATTATTTCTGCAGAAGTTAGCAACTCCATTAAAAAAAGTTGGTTAATAAATTTGATAAAAATTTTAACAAAAATATTTATACTGAAAATTCTATAATTTTTGTGGTGGGAACAAACAAAATGCTTAAATAAATTTCTAGTATATATGTTAAAAGCAAACATAAGGTCGGGCTTGGTGGCTCAGCCTGTAATCCTAGCACTTTGGGAGGCCGAGGCGAGTGGATAGCCTAAGCCCACATGTTTGAGACCAGCCCAGGCAACTTGGCAGGACCTCATCTTCACAATAAATCAAAAATTAGCTGGGCATGGTAGCACGCACCTGTAGTTCTGGCTGCTTGGAAGGCTAAGGTGGAAAGATTGCTGGAGCCCAGCGGGTTGACACTGGAGTGGCCATGAGCATGACACTGAACTCCAGCCTGGGTGATGACAGAGTGAGACTCCAGATCAAAAAAAAAAAAAAGAAAGAAAAAAACATAAAAAAAGAAAAGAGAGTGTTATGTAATTTCTCTTTAGAATTATGGCATCAGACTCATGAAATTAGTTTTAGAAACATGAAGTGGGATGTGTGAGTATAATCAATGTTTTTTCAGTACTCATTATATGCAGTGCACTCTGTTTAGGTACTTGCAGGGGCCCGCCTTGCAAGGGTCGTGAGATATCCTGAAGGAGAGATGGACAGGCGAAAGACGAAGATAATATACTGGACACCTGCTTCCTGAACAGATGACCATTTAATGTTAGTTAACACAGAGCTTTTATACCATTCGTGAAGGAGCAAGACAAAGAAAATTCCTTGACGTACATATCTTTTAAAAGTTACCATCTAGTGGTCTTAGTAGCAGACAAACCAAGATTCCCATAGGCATTTAGACAACAAGTCTTATTTATAAAGTCAACAATGATACTTTCAGTCCAATGTCCCAAATTACAGTCCTTGAAATGTCTCAAGAAAGTTTCTTTAAGTGTGTATTTCTTTATGTGTCAGGAATTTTCTCATCTTAGGCTTTTATGTTCTTCACAGTCCCGTGATCGCCTCCCTTGTCCAGATGTCCTCGTTACTTTTCTCTTATCTTGCAGAGCTTGTTTCTAAAGAGAACTCAAAAGAAGCTTTTAGTAATGTTTCCCAAGCCCCTCAAGGTTGCTTTCTGTTTTAGCTGATCTGTCATAAAAGTGTCTGATTAATATATTATGAGTTCAGTGTAAACCCACTCTATAAATGTTAACTTAGAGTTTTAATTATTAAATTAAGTAAAAACCTTAACATTAATCTTTATCCTAAGTCAGTGAAAACAGTTATATATCACATACATAACTCCTAGATAAGTGTTAGAACTTATAATGAATTCATGATGAACTTACTGTAAACTTGTGCTTCTAAAAATCCTTATGTCTAAACACTAAACTACATAATTCTAAATCAAATAAGGAGTGAATATACTTATATCATTTTTTACTTAAGCAATATCTAGTAACTTATAACCAAGGGAAGGAAAGCATTCTTGATGTGCTTCAGAGTTTAACCCTTGCATATGTTAGAAAAGGCCAAACAGCATAGTGGGAAATGGAAAAATAAACCATGACATTTCCAGGTTAGCTGTGAGTACTTCACATAAACATGCCATTTTCTTTTTCCATGACTGCACAGAATTCTTCGGCGGAATCAAACAGCAAAGGTGGAAGACAGAAGGGCCTCAGCTTCCTGGGCTCACCCTGCAGCCCCGGGTCTTCAGCCCACCAGGACACTGTCAATCAGGTGGGCCTCCAAGTCTGGCTCCCAACAGGTACTTAGTGCTAATGCACACAACTCTACATAGAATAAAAGATAGTGTCTCCATTTTATAGATTTAAAAATGAAGCACTGATTTTTTTTAAACAGGCAAATGGGGAATAGTCATACAACTAATAAGATTTAAACTCTGAAAAGATACCTGCACACATATGTTTATTGCAGCATTGTTCACAATAGCAAAAAAAATGGAACCAACCATGCTGCCATCAAAAGAGGACTGGATAAAAAAATGTGGTACATATACATGATGAAATATTATGCAGCCATAAGTAAGGAGAAAAGTATGAACTTCACAGCAAACTGGATAGACTTAGAGACTTAGACTTGAGTGATCTATCACAAAAACAAAGAACTGAGTATCACATTCTTATTCATAAATGGACCTTGAACAATTATCATAATACTGTAAGAAAAGGATTGGCAGTAGAGGAAACTTCCCAGGGGTTGGGGGGTGTGGAATTGGCAGTGGTGGGAATCTGCTGGGGGGCCACACCTCATCAACAAGGGTACCTGCATAATGAACATTTGTATACCTAACCCTGAATTATACCCCACATCTTTAAAATTAAAAATAAAAAAATTTTAAATCAAGTCTTTTGTGACTTCACATACTTCCTAATAAGTTATTTCCTAGAGCAGATAGTTTTTCTCACCTTACACTTTAACTCTCTTTAGCAGTAGAGTTTTCATCCATTTTCTTAGAAAAGGACTCTTAGCCTGACAGAATCCTTCCCCTCTGCCTTCTCTAAATAGCCAGTTGCATGTCCAGCTGTGATGTACAAGAAACAATAGGACCACAGAATAGAGTTACAGACTGAAACTTAAAATGTATGTTCCCATGGCATCTATTTCAGAAGATCAGCCAGTGGCATGGGTTTCTAAATTAAATATAGTTAACTAGTCTGTATAGTTCTTCAATTTTTTTTTAACCTCTTTGCCACGATTAGGTCTATAATCTAAAACCTCTGGTTATATCTGTGATGGAATTATCTTATTGTACCTCTAGATTTTATTACGATATTTTTTCTTAGAAATAGATCCATATGACTCAATTAGTTTTGAGGATATGAGAGTGTATGTCCTTCAAAACCTACCTGTTTTAAAAATTCCCTAGTTCCCCTTCCTTTTTTGGTTTTACTTCAGTCATTTTTTGATTACTTATGTCAGATATATTAGTTTCCACATGCTGTTCCTGTTTTTCTCATATGTACTGAGGCTAAAGTAATGTTATTTTTTTGTTTTGTCCTATTTTCAGTATCATAAAATTATAATTCCTCTGAGTGGGTATTTTGAATGGATGATATTTAGCTATTGCTTACCTTCATGTATCCTTAATAAACCATTCACCTCTAAGTCAATGCCATATATATTCATTATCACAGTCCCTCTAATATTAGGCATGTACTAAAAACCATGTAGATTTTCTCATATCTTTAAACACTCCTCGAACTTTCTTGAGATAGTGGTAGTAGTAGTAGCGGTGACCATTCACAGATTTTTCTATGTGCCAGGCACTTTAAATGTATTTTCTGTCATTCTCGTGTAACTCTGAAAAGCAGATATTATTCCCATTTTACAGTGAGGAAACTGAGTCTTAACTTAAATACCTTGTGGAGAGGATTATGTAAGGATTTAAAATTTGTGTCTGTCTGACTACAGACCTTTATCATGCTGCAATAAGGTTTTCTTCTTCATGTTTTCATTTTTCTTTAATGGCAACTATGTGGATATGTTATGGTAGAGGTCCCTAAAAAGGTTCCAGTGAGTAGTACCCCTTCTTCCTACCTTAATCTGAACCAACTGAGAAACAAAACAAAAAGAGTAACAGACAGTTTGATATTTTGTCAATTTTATTACTGATAATGGTTTAGGTGGAGAACTTAAGACAAGAGTCAACTGGGCCTGCAAGCCAGTCTCCAGAATTATTGTAGACTTGCCTAGTCAGTCTTAGGTAACACTGGGCCTCAACAGATCACTGTGTGGTGGGGAAGACCCTGTCCTTGGAAAAGCAGGAGTAAAAACAGATTTCTTGCAGGCATCTGTCTCTCTAGGAGAGAAAGGGAGAGGGCCAAGTCAACCATGCCTGGTTTATCCTTCCACTTTGCATCAGCAAAGGTGAGTCCCTCTATCTGAGTGAGTTAAAGGGGTGGAGAACAGTCAGCAGTTACACTAATTGAGTGCCTTCAACATGGAAAGAAATGTTAGGAGAAGCATTTGCTTCTCACCTGCCACAGTAGTCCAGAGCCATCAAATAACTTCATATAGTTGTAAATCAGCATGAGCCCACACAAAGATCCTGTAAGAATTGATGAAATTATTGAATAAAATTATTGATGGAATTATTGAATAAAATTTCTATTGTTTTGAACTGAAATTGTATATATTAAGGGAAGAGGTGCTGTTTTTACGAGGCTTGGTTATACTTTAAACTAGCTTGTGTGCCTTATGTCTTCACTTGTCACATCTAATCATTTTGAGTTATTTTGAAGTATTTTCTTAAACTGTTTCCTTAAAATAATTTGCCATTATCACCAGGATTTATGTATGTGCAGTATCTACAGGAAAGACACTATAGACCAGAGGCTCTGAATCTGCTTCCCCGAGTTCATATTCTAGATCTACCACTTATTGACTCTGTGATTTTGAACAAGTTCCTTAACTTCTCTCAGCCTCAGTCATCTCACCTATAAATTGAAGAGTAGAAGTAGTAACCTTATTTGAAAACTGAAGAGTAGTTATCCCACAGAAATATTGTGAGAATTCACTCATCCAATATATGGGTGCCTTCTGTAAGCCAGGACTAGAGCTGGGGAAGGAAGTAATAAAGTCAGTAAGGTTCCTGTCTTGCTGAGTGGTGGCTCACACCTGTAACCTGCTGGGATTTTAGGAGACTGAGGTGGGAGGACTGTTTAAGCACAGGAGTTTGAGACCCATGTAGGCAATATAGCAAGACCTCATCTCTCTGAAAAACCAAAAAATTAACTGAATATAGTGGTGTATGCCTATAGTCCCAGCTACTCAGGAGCATGAGACAGAAGGATCACCTGAGTTCAGGAGGTCAAGGCTGCAGTGAGCTCTGATCATGCCTCCCACAGAATTGCTTTTTATTTGATGCTTTTTGCTCTAAATTAGAGTTGCAATAGCTTTTATTTTTGATTGGTTTTTGTTAGTGTTACTATTTACATCTAACCAATATTTTAATTAAATACTGTCCAACTAATATTTTACTCAGGGAGTCTTGGAGATTCACTTTGAAGCCCAACAGGCCTAAATGTGTACCTTTTGAAATCTCTTCTTGGGACTGGGAATGTAGAATGTAACTGTATGCTTTAGGGCAGCAGTCCTCAACATTTTTTGGCATCAGGGACTGGTTTCATAGTAACAATTTTTCCACAGACTGGGAGGGGGATGGCTTTACGATGATTTAGGCACATAATATTAATTGTGTGCTTTATTTCTATCATTACGTTGTAATATATAATGAAATAATTATACATCTCGCCACTTAAAAAAAGAAGTACAGACAGAAATGGTAAATAAAATAATGGGCCAGCTACCTGATAACTAATATAAGTGCCAGATTCTGACTTAAAGTCTGCCACCAGATGCAACTGTACAAGTGAAATACATCAACTCACTTGCCACTTTACAATAAGGTTTTGATATAAATCTGCAAGCAATCGATTTATTATGGTCTCTGTGCAGTCAAATCTTACTGCTAATTTTTGTTGTTGTTGTTTTTTGAGTTGGAGTCTCACTTCCTTGCCCAGGCTGGAGAGCAGTGGCACACTCACAGCCACCCTAACCCCGACCTGCTGAGTTCCAGCAATTCATCCGCCTAAGTCTTCCAGGTAGCCGGAAATACGGGCACATGCTACCACATCTGGCTAGTTTTTTGATTTATTGTAGAGACAAAGTCTCACCAAGTTGTCCAGGGTGGTCTTGAACCCGTGGGCTCAGGCAATTCCCTCACCTCAGCCTCTCAAAGTGCTGGATTACAGGCTTGAGCCACATGCCTGGTCAACTAATGTTAATATGTATTTGCAGCTGCTCCCCAGTGCTAGCATCACCACCTCAGCTCCACCTCAGATCATCAGGCATTCGATTTTCATAAGGAGCACACAACCTAGATCCCTCACATGTGCAGTCCACAATGAGGGTTCATGCTCTGATAAGAATCTAGGACAGGAGATGGGCTCACACAGTAATGTGAGCAACGGGAGGTGGCTGGGCTGTAAATACGGATGAAGCTTTGCTAGATCGCCTGTCACTCCACTTCCTGTAGTGTGACCCGGTTCCTAACAGGTCACGGATCTCAGGAGTTGGGGACCCCTGTTTTAGATAACATTTATTTGGCAGGGTATGGGACTGGATTGGAAGAAACAAATTGAATAAATTGGTAACTTCCATTTTTTTCAGTTTTACAAATTAAAAAAAATTAGATTTTCCCCCAGCTTCTTCACTCATTCCTCCTTTCTCCTTTCCTTCCTTTTCTACACAAGCATTTATTGGGCTCTTCCTGTGTGTCTATTGTTAGATATTTAGAGAGGTGGAGAAGAGGATTCTGACAGTTCAATCCTAGAGCAAGTCTGAGTCTGGGGGAGGAATACACAGCACGGTCTTTTCAACCCACGGACCACAGCTCTGATCTGTTCTCAGCACTGGAGTTGTAGCTCCAATTTTTAACTGGACCTTTTTCCAGATATCATTTGTTAACTATTGTTAGGGATTACTATTAAGTTTCATGCACATTCTGTCATTAAACCCTCTTAGGAAACCTTTATAAGATAGGTACTCTGCCCATTTTGCTGGTGAGGAGATGGAGATTTAGAGCAATGCAGTAAGTGGCTGAGCCAAGATTCAAATCAAGTCTGTTTGATGCCAACGTTCATGCTATTTTTTTTTTTTTTTTGAGTGTCTCACTCTGTTGCCTAGGCTGGAGGGCAGTGGCACGCTCCCGGCCACCACAGCCTCGACCTGCTGGGCTCAGGCGAGCCTTCCACTTCAGCCTTCCAAGTAGCCGGAACTACAGGCACTCGCTACTACGCCCAGCTAATTTTTGATTTATTGTAGAGACAAGGTCTCACCAAATTGCCAAGATGGGTCTTGAACCCACAGGCCCAGACATCCACTTGCCTCAGCCTCCCAAAGTGCTGGGATTACAGGCTGAGCCACTGAGGCAGGCCTCATTCATGCTTCTAAACTACCTCATCACATGGTGTACACAGGATCCCAAGCCCAAACACCTGCAGGAGTGGAGGAGCCAGTGCAGACTGTGGTTATGTGAGGGAACTGGTGCCACATTTAAGTGGTGGGAGCTACTGCTTGGTCCCGTTCAATTGGGGCCAGGCAGACACCCATTTCTGTTGTTACAGTGATTCGAATCTCTTGAAAGAAGCCAAATATAAATTTTGGGCGTG
Source organism: Carlito syrichta (assembly GCF_000164805.1). Lineage (NCBI taxonomy): Eukaryota > Metazoa > Chordata > Mammalia > Primates > Tarsiidae > Carlito > Carlito syrichta. The sequence continues at coordinate 188,860 of NW_007253396.1, forward strand.
AAATTCTCCAGTTATTAATTGATGGCATTTAATGACACACACACGGGCTTTTTTTTTGTTTTTAGTGGAGCACTCACTCTGTTGCCCAGGTTGGCGGTTGGTGGCACCATCATGGCTCACTGCAACCTTTTCCTTCTGGACTAAGGCAGTCCTTCCACTCAGACTCCCATCTCAGACTTCAGGTTTGCACCACCATGTCTAATTAATTTTTTGATTTTTTTTTTTTTTGGTAGAAATGAGGTCTCACTATGTTGCTCAGACTGGTCTCAAACTCCTGGGTTCAAGCAATCCTCCAATCTTGACCGCCTCAAGTGTTAGGATTACAGACATGAGCCACTGTGCCCAGCCAACATATACAGTTTTAAATAATGTGAGGGTCAAATAAACATGTCTGTGGGCACCTCACTCCCAACAACTCTAAAACTGTTATAGCGGGAATCTTTACAGAGAGAGACGGGAAGCCACTTTGCCAGGAAACTGTTTATTCATGCCGGCACTGGCTCAGCAGATTTACATCTAAAGACTGAGCCCTGAGTGCAGGGGGGCATTGCTTTTTATACTATTTTAGCTTTCTTGTACCCAGATAAGGCTTCCATATTAGTAACATACTGGTTAATTGGGTATTTCATAGCTCAAGTTTGCAGCAGAGTTATACTTGTGCATTACAGATTGGAGTCACATTTCTTTTTAATATGTGTCATTCAAGAAAGTTTTTACCTTATGGTGCCAGAAGAACTCTTTCATTATTCTGGGAAGACTTTTATCTTATAAGACTTGGGAAAGAGCTCCCTGCCTCATTCCCTCTTTGATGCTCAAATCCCTTTCTAGGGTTATAGAGCATCACTCTGGTTTAAGGGTTTGTACTTCCATAACAGCATTACACGTGTTGTTGTTTTTCTTTCAACCATGGCCTCAGTGAGACTGGAGACAGACCTTACAGCTAAGGGAGCTAGACAGGGAAGGATTAGACAAATTTCCAACATCATGAGTACAATACCTATGAGGGTTTGAAATCCTCCAAAGGTTGAGAACCAACCTCCAAACAGTTTTTTGAGGTCCCAGCCTTTTCAGGTTTGGACTGGGACACGAGCAAGTTTTTTTTTATCTGATCGGTGATTTCCTCCATGACCTTTCTCTCATCATCTATTTGTAAGCAGCAGTTGCTTAAGTTAAACTTTTCATAAACCCCTCCTTTAGAAGCAAGCAAGTCATCTAAAGCTAAGTGGTTTTCATAAATGGCATGGTGCATCTTAGTTTGTTGTTTACCAATATATTAAGGGCCTTTGCAGTTTTATTAGTTATACTTTTAACAACTGTCTGTAATTGAATTATGTGGTTTGGCATGTAAATGGGGGTCTGATAGCTCCAAGATTCATCCTGCGCCCAGGTAGCTGGGCCATAGTATTGGATAATACACTCCGGGGGCCATTATATTATTCTTCCAGTCTCCAATTTGTAGAGCACATCGCTTTTTTTGGGAGTCCCAGGTTTTATATATTTGAATCCCTAATTGTTTTTCCTTTGTAAGTGGGAGTAGGAAAAAGGAAGACCAAATAGACCCTAACACACAAGCTCCTGTCCGGTCTGAAGGAAATACAGTGTAGGTTATTTTTTCTTTTTTTTTTTTTGAGTTGGAGTCTCACTCTGTCGCCCAGACTGGAGTGCAGTGGCTGCTCCCGGCCACTGCAGCCTCGACTTACTGGGCTCCGGTGATCCTTCCTCCTCAGCCTTCCAAGTAGCCGAAATTACAGGCATGCGCTACCACGCCCAGCTGATTTTTTGATTTATTGTAGAGATGAGGTCTCGCTGCCCAGGTGGGTCTCGAACCCGCGAACTCAGGCAATCCACTCACCTCCAGCCTCCCAAAGGCGCGGGATTACAGGCTGAGCCACCGAGCCCGGCAGGTTATTTTTTCACAGATCCAATATAGTTCATTTGGGGCTTGCCATCTGATGTTTGTGTCAATAGCATTCCATGCCTGTCAGAGGCAAGGGAAGTTAGACAAAGGGTGAGGGTTTGGTTCAGGGTGGTCTGGGGACCCCCACCACTGAGTTTTGTTAGTTGTGGCATTATATTACCTTTGGCCTAAGCATGTTAGACTTCCAACAGGAGTGTTAAACTTTATTCTCCATCGGGCAAGGCAGTTTTTTCCTATAATTGAGGTTTTAAGTAGCCAAATTTTAATGGCAGGTTTGGGATACCCTGTTTCATGTGGAACTTGTGGGATTTCAGCTCTCTAGCTTCCCATGGCCATTGATCTCCCATATTTGTTCCCCCATATACATAACAAGAGGAGATTTTTAGAGACTGAGCAATAATATTTGTCAAGGTTAGGAACAGATTTCTAGTCGTAACAGAGGAAGGGGGGACTCCTTTCTATTTTTTTTTATAAAATAAGTAAAAGACCTCATGGGAGGAGGCTTGGAGTGGGATTGTGACTCTTTTGACATATAGTAGGGCTCCAGGGTCAAGACTTTGCCCATGGATATGTATGCCAAGCTAACGGCCTGTTTTCCATTCCAGATTTTCTAGGTTAAAGTTGGTAAAATTAACGGGATTGCAGGCTCCTGATTTACAAATAGAGGTGGCAACACCCTTTTGAAGGAGAGCAACTTTACTGCAGCCTCTCTAAGTGGCCCATGATACACAGCCCCAATGAGGAAAAAGAATTCAGATAAAATATAACATGGGGACCACATTTCATTTGAAGATTGTTTACATATATACTTATCATTGAGCCTATACTCCCTGTCTCAGGCTATGTTTTTACATGATTTAGTACAGGTACTGTGGGTTATAGCATATCACCAGGTTTTATTTGTGGCTGAGCAGGCATCAAAGAATATAGACACCAGTTGGAGGGGATCAGTGATTAGGCTTCGGTTAGTTAAATACCCTTTCTCCTTGGTGTGATGGACCTCTATCCATTCTTCACTTGGGGGTATTGTGGAAACAGGTACATTGATATTTTTTGTTGACAGATAGAATAGATAGTCTTATTATGTCTGCAGGTCCCTGAAATAGTTCCCTGGCAAGAGAGAAGGGTCTGGTAAAGGAGGGTCCGGGTAACTCCTTGACCTGACCTGGTTGTGTGAATGCATGGGTCACACGAAGCAGAGGGCTTTGAAATTACAAAAGGGAGCCAGATTTGTGACATTAGACAATGGTTAAACAGCCTGTCCAAAAGAGATAAAAGAGTGCTAATAGTAACCTCTCACCATGGATCCAGTTGTCTGGAGCAACCGATGCCAAACCTGCAGTGTAACCCAAGGCAAGAATTAGCAACAGACAATAGCAAAGTATGACACTTCATTACACTAAAAACACAGTCCATTTGCTTGTTTGATGGTCAATCTCTCAAGTTTCTGCTGTGCGTAGATTAGTCTTCTGAAGTGACTAAAGCAGGGCTGTAGTCCTCTAAGATCCTGGGGTGGCAGCTTGTTTTTTTTCGGAGAGTTGACTTCTTGGGTGTTGACGAATAAGCAGTCTGGAAGGCAGGTTTCAGTTTGCTGTGATGAATCCAGGGGCTCAGCTACCTTTATTGCAGTGGAGGTGGACAAAATAACAGTAAATGAACCTTTCCAGAGGAGCTTTAGGGGCTGGGTGCTTCATTCCTTTGCCCATACATTATCCCCTGGTTTGAAGGGGTGTCTGTGATTAAGCTCACAGGTAGCCACTCCCTAACCCAATGATGTATGGCAGTGAAGGCTAAGCCTAGAGCTTGCATCTGTTGTCTTAGAGCAAGATTACCCAACACTTTTAAATCTCCTTTTATACCTTTAACAATGGGGGGAGGTGCCTCTAAAAAATTTCAAAAGGGGAAAACTCTGTCTGTTTAGTGGAGCTAGACCTGATTTTTAGCAAAGCAATTGGCAGCAACTGGTCCCATTGCAAGTGAGTTTCCTGACACAGTTTACTCAGTTGTAGTTTTAGAGTCAGGTTTATCTGTTCCACTTTTCTGGAACTCTGGGGCCAATAGGTAGTGTGTAATTTCCATGTGATTCCTAAGTCCCTTGTCATTGATTGTATTACCTCAGCAACAAATGCCGACCCATTGTCTGATTTTATAGTGATTGGGATTTTTGAATTGGGGAATGATTTTTTTTAGAAACAGTGGTGCTACTCCATGTGTCTTTTTGGTGTGGGTAGGAAAGGCTTCTACCCAACCTGAGAAAGTACACACAAAAACAAACAGATATTTACAGCCTTGGAACTGGAGAAGCTCAGTGAAGTTCACAATTATGTTTTCAAATGGGGCCCCTCCAACACTCTGCACTCCCAGAGAGATCTTAAACCCCTGTCACAGGTTATTTTGGGCACATACTTTACTTTGTTCACATACTGTATGGTCTATACTGGAGAGTCAGGGTACATGGAAATGCCAGCCTAATGTAATCTCAAGAGCTGTCTGGCCCCTATGAGTTTTTTGATGAAAATGCTTGACAAAGGTTGGGGCCAAAGTCTCAGGGACAGAAACTTGCCCATTTCTAAATTTCCACCATCCACCTGGGAGATAAGTTTTATTTTTAGTTTTGAACCAAGTTTGCTTATGCTGTGAATAATTAGGGCCCCATTTTTTCAATGGACTTGGGAACAATGCAGTGGCCAAAGTTGTTGACTCCATTGTTCCTTGGGCAGCTACCGGTCCACCTTCCAGTATTCTTGAGTAACCATTGTGTCTCCCTCTGGTGTTTCCAGCAATGCATGACTGTTACCTTTTTAGGGTCCCATACAGTATCTAAGAGTTCAAGAATTCTTTTTTTTTTTTTTTAACCATATTTTATGTCCTTTTGTGCTGAAGTCTCTTTTGGCAGAGGCTTTGTTTCGATGGTAGACTGCAGGGTTACTATGAGTGTACTGCGAACTCTTTCCCCTCCCTTATGAAGCTGCTGTAGTCAGTGAAATATTTCACATCAAGATCCCTGAGAGGCTGGTCTGTCAAGTCAGGTCAGCTGGAGAACACCTCATCCATGACCTCAATGCAATCATGGCAGGGCTGGCCCGGCTCGGTAGGCAGCAAGTTTGTAGGGTTGAGAGTCCGCATGACTTCCAAGTGGATGTGTGGATTTTCCCTGGTATTTGACCATTTGAGCGTTAGTCAACCAGTATTGCCCTTTATATTCCATTAATGCTAACACCGAGTATGGCACCCAAACCGTTCGTTTTTGTCCCCTAGTCAATTTGTCAGCCTCTGCCATTAGAAGGGCCGTGGCAGCAAGTGCCTATAGGCAAGGCGACCAGTCTCTAGCAATAGAATCAAGCTGCTTTGAGAGGTATGTTACGGGGCGATGCCATCACCCTAGCATTTGAGTTAAGGCCCCTACCCCCACTCTAGTATGTTTGTGTGTGTACAGGAAACATGGCTTAGATATGTCAGGGAATCCCAGGTGAGGTACATTAACGAGGCCTTGCTTGATTGCCTTGAAGGCCTTTTGTTGTGCTTGTTCCCATAACATAGGCTCTCATTTTCCCCCTTTGTGGCTTTATAGAGAGGCTTTGTCAGCAGTGGAAAGTTAGGTATCCAAATTTTACAAAACCCTGTGGCCCCAAGAAGTTTTGGAATTTGACGTCTGGTAGTTGGGACTGGAATGGAGCCAACAGCTTTCTTTCTGGGCCCAGCTGACGTTGTCTCTGGGATAAATGGAAGCTGACATATTTTACCTTTTCTCGGTAGATTTGGGCCTTTTCCTTTAAAACTTTGTAGCCAGCCATTCTTGGATGGGTAAGGAACTGTTGCATTTTTTTTTTTTTTATGTAGTCCTCCCGTGTTTGTCCAGCAAAGAGCAGATCATCCACATACTGGAGCTGCGTGCAGCCATACTGATCTGCTGGGAAGGCCTTTAAGTCAGAGGCTAGCACTGTACTAAAAACAGTTGAGGAATTTTTGAGACCCTGTGGCAATCTAGTCCAAGTTAGTTGGCATTTGTCACCTTTATCAGGATTTTTTCAGTGAAAAGCAAAAATCAGCTGACTTTGAGGAGACAAGCGGATACAAAAGAAAGCATCTTTGAGGTCTAAACAGGTAAAGTAGCTTTAGCAGAGATAAGACTTAGGAGAGTGTAGTGGTTGGGGACAATTGAGTATAAAGTCACAGTGGCTTGACTTACTACTCCTAAGTCTTGAACTGGCTTGTAGTTATCTATCCCCTGCTTCTGAACTGGCAGCAGCAGCATCTTCCGGGATGACTGACAGGGTCGGAGGATTCCATATTTTAAAAGTCTCTTCAGTTGCGTTTGGATCCCAGCCTGCACCTTGCAAGGGATGAAATACTCTTTCTGATTGATAGGTACAGCCCCCGGCTTTCATTCTATCACTTCTGGGGGTATATGTTCCAGGCCAGTCCAGGGGAATTATCCTCAGCCCATGCTTCAGGCCCCTTGAAGGGAAGTTCAAGTTTTTGCCGTGACTCCTCTATGAGGCTATAGAGGCTCCACTTTTCCCCTTGGGGGACTGTAAGAGTCATGGTTTTTGCTTCAGGACTCCCCAGGGATAAAGCTGTCTGGCCATCGCAGTAGAAGGTTATTTGGGTTTGCAGCTTTCCCAAGAGGTCTTGGCCCATTAAAGCCATTGGACAATCTGGGAGGTAAAGGAATTCATGGACAAATTTGTGGCCCCCTAGATTGCATCACTGGGACTGTAACAAGGGTGACAGGCTCGGCTACTCATGGCTTCCACAATGGTAGCTTGTCTTGGGGGCCCACAGGCTGGGTTACTAGAGAATGTTTGTCCTGGTGTCTACCATGAAGTTAAGGGGCCAGCCTCCCCACAGTCATTTGAACCATAGGCTCCCGGGAGCCTGATAAAATAGAACCTGGTCTGTTTTAGTCTTCTCTATAGTCTCCATGGCAGCTAACAAAATGATTCACAGGGGCCATGTATGGTTGGGGCACAGGTTGGTATTGTTCTTGAACCACCTGGCCTCTCCCTCTTTCTTGAGGAGCTGGACAGAAATCTTTTGACTCCGGATATTTCTTTTTCCAGTGCCCCTCTCAGAAGCAGCAAGCACATTGGTTTCACCCCAATCTCATCACTAGGCATGGTGGTCCTTCTTGTTGGTCTCTCTGTTTGCCTTGGCCTCAGCCTTGGCCTGGTGGGGCAGCTCCCTGGGTGCGTTGCTCTGTCAAAACAGCATCAAGCAGGTCTACTTTCCCTTTCTATGACAGTCTGCCTCCCTTCACACCTCTTGGTCTCGATGAACAAATATCTTTGTTGCAACCTCTATCAGTTAGCCTTTATCCCAGTAAAGCCTTCTAACTATTGTAATTTGTGCCATACGTCTCCCTGAGCTTGGCTCACAAAGGCTGCATTAATCATTTGCTGATTTTCAGCTGCCTCTGGGTCAAAGAGTGTAAAGATGGAATGTCTCGCATAGCCGCTCACAAAACTGGCTGGGGCTCTCTTCAGGCACCTGAGACTTTTTAGTGTATGAGGGGGTGTGATGTTTCCCGTTCAGGAGGTTAGTGATGACAAAGGGCTGATATATAAAAGGACATTGCCCCTCTTGTTTTTTTTTTTTTCGAGTTGGAGTCTCACTCTGTTGCCCAGACTGGAGTGCAGTGGCCGCTCCCGGGACCTGCTGGGCTCCGGCGATCCTTCCGCCTCAGCCTTCCAAGTAGCCGGAATTACAGGCATGTGCTACCACGCCCGGCTGATTTTTTGATTTATTGTAGAGATGAGGTCTCGCTGCCCAGGTGGGTCTCGAACCCTCAGGCTCAGGCAATCCACTCACCTCAACCTCCCAAAGGCGTGGGGATTACCACCAAGCTGGCTTTGTTTTTTTTTTGAATAGCAGTTGTAAAGCCTCTTGACATCCATGGGGGAGGGGTTAGAAAAGTCTTTTTGATGCCTTTTTGCCTGGGCATAGGAGTTAACACTGGTGGCTCTCCAGTAGCTGCTGCCTGGGGTGTTTTGGGTGACCTTGGGGAAGGGGCGGATTCTGGGCTGAGGCCAACCTCTGATGAGGCTTCAGCTATAGCAATTGCAGGGAGTGCGGGTGGCAAGGAGGGGCACAGTGGCACGTAAGACAGGGGGGGGTCTCCTTTGGCAATCAGAACAGTTTTTTTTCAATTCTGTTTGGCACCTTGAGGGAGCTGTTGCTTGGGCCAGCATTATTCTATAGTTGTTTTTTTAGACAGCTGCTTCACCCTTCTCCAACCATACCCTTCGCAGGGCTATTTCAGGTAACTTCTGGCAATAGGAAAGTTGGTGTAACCCCCTGACTAGGTTTCGGTCCCACTACAGGTGTACTCTCTTCGTTTAGCCATATGAAGATGTACTCGCCTGTTTTGCCATGTGAAGGTCACCACCAGAACCAAATCAGGGCTACAGCACTCTATTTGCCACTAGGTAGCATCTTGTTTATTCACATTCACACAACCATCTCCAACCTGCCGCCCAGCGCCTTAGAGTTAGGGTTTTGTTCCCCTGTGGGACCACTCGGGCAACTCTGGGAGGTGATCAGGCTCATCTTCTGCCTTTTAGGGGCAGGTCTACCAAATTGAACCCGGATTCCTACCAATCTGAGGGGCATGGCTCCCTTGACTGCTTCCTGCACGTCACCGGGCTCTTTTGTGCTCCCAAGGTCCTCACCTCAGCAGGCTGAGAGGGCTAGTCCCCTATGGATCAAGTGTTCTGCTGTCCCCAGGCAAGGTCCCAGCATCCTGGGCGTCGTATCCCGGTGACAAGGAGGTGGAAACACTGTGTCTGCCTCCGGCCAACTCACCAGAAATGTAGTGGGAATCTTTACAGAGAGAGACAGGACATTGAGGCCATTTTGCCAGGAAACAGTGTTCGAAACAGTGTTTATTCCTGCCGGCACCGGCTCAGCAGATTTGCATCCAACGGCTGAGTCTCGAGTGCAGGGAGGCATTGCCTTTTTTACAATTTTAGCTTCCTTGCCCCCCATAAGGCTTACTTATTAGTGACATACTGGTTAATTGGGTATTTTCATAGCTCAAGGTTACAGCAGAGTTGCACTTGCACGTTACAAATTGGAGTCACATTTCTTTCTCATGTACTATCCAAGATAGTTTTTATCTTGTGGTGCTAGAAGATCTCTTTCATTATCCTGGGAAGGCTTTTATCTTATAAGACTTGGGAGAAGGACTCCCTGCCTCACTGTATTCATCTTTTACTCCTCAAAACCTGTTTCTACTCTTGTTCTTATCTCAGTATTGGCATCTATAGACTCATAGTGTTCTCAGTTCAAAACTGAAGTTATCCATCACAACTCTCTCTTCATCTCACATTTACAACCCCAGAAATGTCTTCCAACCCCTCCCCATCAGATGCTACTGCCTTTGTTAGGTATTTCTCTCGAGACTCTGGCATTACCTCTCACCTTGTATCCCTACTTCGAATCTCTCCTTGCAGAACTGTCAATGAACTTTCAACAAACCAAAACATACCAAAATAAACCAAACGGAGAGAGAATGGATTAAAAGAATAATTTGGGGAAAATTGATTCACTATTTGGAGAAAACTAAAACTGGATTCCCAGCTGGGTGCGGTGGCTCAAGCCTATAATGCCAGCACTTTGGGAGGCCGAGTCAAGAGGATTGCCTGAGCCCAGGGGTTTGAGACCAGCCTGGACAACTTGGTGAGACACCTTCTCTACAATATATCGAAAAAGTAGCCAGTTGTAGTAGTGTATGCCTGTAGTTCTAGCTACTTGGAAGGTTGAGGCGAAAGGATCACCTGAGCCCAGCAGGTTGATGCTGGGGTGGCCATGAGCGTGCCACTGTACTCCAGCCTGGGCAACAGAGTGAGACTCTGACTCCAAAAAAAAAGCAACACAAAAAAACTCCTGGATTCCTCAAAATACATAGAAGAGTGAATTCTGGATGAATTAAAGATCTAAATGTGAATGGTAAAATGGCAAAATTAATAGAAGAATGTGTAGGAGAATTTCTTTGTGATCTTGAGTCAAGAAGGACATTTAAAACAAAATAACACAAAATCCTCAATTGTAACATGTTGACAAATCTGATTCTATCAAAAGTGTTTCTATAAATAATGTTGGCAGATGAAAAAAATGAAAAAAGGCATTTGTGATGTCTAAACCCATCCAAGGATCAATGTCTAGAATATTTAAAGGTACTCTCTCAAAGGATGGCAACCTCAATAGAATACACAACCTGATGATGACAGCTGGACCGGAGAGGTTTCTGAGAGAGAAAACCTGGCAGTGAGCACAAGAAGGGACACTTGCCTATGGTGATCAGAGGTACAGTTTAAATCTACTGAATTGACCAAAGTCAGAAAGTGCAGGCAAAGCCATAGCCTTTCGTGACCCTCTTGTGCTACCTATGAAGGTGTGGACTGGAGCAGCCACTTTGGAGAGCAGCCTGCACTACTTAGTCCACTAAAGTATGCTAATGTTTTGTGACCAGCAATTCTGCACCTGAGTATACATTCAAAGGAATTCTACAGATGCATCACGAGACTCCCAACAGGGTGCTTGTTAAAGCATTTTTCAGGTATGGTAATGAGGAGCTGTATCAACCAGATGTTCATAACCGTGAGAGTGGAGAATAAACTATGATAGATATACATCCTTAGTTACCAACTGCGCAACATAGTGAGACCTAAAAAAAAATTTAGCTGATGACGTCATGGTGGTGCACACCTGCAGTCCCCACTACTCGGGATGCCGAGGGGGAAGGATCACCTGAACTCAGGAAGTTGAGATTGTGTTGAGCAGTGATTGGGCCATTGCACTGCAGCCTGGGTGATAGAATGAGACCCTGACTCAAAAAACAATCATACAACCCCCCTTAACACACACACATTCACATTTCTGCCACCCCACTTTTTGTCTTTGTTACTCCTGAAGTTAAATCCTCCAAAGAGTTTCTGTCACCTACAATTTAAGGGCAAATTTCACAACAAATTTTTCCTAAGGTAAGTCATCTTCTGCTTCTCCTTGAAATTCTTGCCGTTATTGCACTCGCCTTTCCTATTGTTCCTATCTCTTTTTTTAAAAATTAGAGATGGGTTCTTGCTATGTTACCCAAGCTGGGTAGTGCAGTGGCCATTAACAATTGTTCTGCACTATAGCGTTGAATTCCTGGGCTCAAGGAATCCTCCTGCCTCAGCCTCCCAAGCAGCCGGGACTACAGATGCCATAACACTGTGCCTGGCTATTGCTCCTATCTTGATTTTTGATTCTGATTATATTGTATTGTGATAACTTATTTACATATTTGCCTCTCTTATTAGTTTGTGAGCTTCCCAAGGAAATATAAGTTAAATAGTATGTGTTTGTTTGTTTTTGAATTGGAGTCTCACTCCTTCACCTGGGCTGGTGTGCAGTGGCATGCACAGCTGGAGTGCAGTGGCTCACAGTCACCCTGGTGTCGACCTTCTGGGCTCCTTCTGCCTCAGTCTTCTGAGTAGCTGGAACTACAGATGTGTACTACCACACCTGGCTATTTTTAATTTTATTATAGAGACGAGGTCTCACCAAGTTGCCCCGGCTGGTCTTGAACCCATGGGCTCAGGCAATCCACTCACCTTGGCTTCCCAAATTGCTGGGATTACAGGCTGAGCCACCAAGCCCGGCCTAGTATGTGGTTTTATGTCTCAGGAAAATTATAGATTGTTTTTCAGATGATTCGTCTATTATCCACATATACAAACATTTATGGAATGTTTCTAAATCCTTGTTGAATTAAGAAATTAAGTAATAAATTGTATTTATTTTTATTTTTGAGTTCAAGTCTCATTCTGTCACCCAGGCTGGAGTGCAGTGGCACGCTCGCGGCCACCATAGCCTCGACCTGTTGGATTCATGTGATCCTTCCATTTCTGCCTTCCAAGTAGCTGGAACTATAAGCGTGCACCACCACACCCGGTTAATTTTTTTTATTTATTGTAGAGATGAGGTCTCGCCAAGTTGCTCTGGCTGGTCTCAAACCCGTGGGTTCGGGCAATCCTCTCACCTTGGCCTCCCAAAGTGCTGGGACTATAGGCATGAGCCACCAAGTCCGGCCAGCAGTGAATTTTAAAATCCACATAACCCTAAGAAGTGAAATCTGGGTCCAGGCAAACCTCCAGTGTCTTCTGGATTTGTGTTAATTTGTTTTTATTTTTTAAGCTGGGATCTTACTCTGTCACCTAGGCTGGAGTTCAGTGGCACAATCACTGCAGCCTTGACCTCCTGGGCTCAGGTGATCCTTTCACCTCAGTCTCTTGAGTAACTGGGACTACAAATGTGTGCCACCACACCCAGCTAATTTTTAAATTTTTTTGTAGAGATAAGATCTCGCTATGTTACCCAGGCTGGGCTTGAACTCCTGGGCTCAGACAAGTCTCTCACTTCAGCCATCTTCTGGATGTGAATATTGCTAGGAAAAATCTGGGGTGATTCTGACTTTTTCCCCCTTATAAATAAGGTAATATGTTGTCTGGCCACCTAAAGAATTCTTTATCATTTCTGTCGAGTAAACTGACTAGGGTATATCTTTTTTGGGTAAATTCTCAGTACTTGGTGGGCCCTCCTCCGACGTGCACATTCATGTACTTGTTCATTTCAGGAAAGCTTTCTTGCATATCTTTAACTATTTGTTGTTATGGTATTTTGATTTTCTTTTTCAATTACTTCAATTATGCAAATATTGGCACTCTTGTTTTCTATATAAATTCCTCTCTCCAATCTTTTACACTCTGCAATTAACTTCTCTTAGTTTATACTTTATGATCCTATGCATTTTCCTTTTGTGTATGTTCTCCTCGAGCTCTCTTTAATTTTATCTTTATTCCTGTTGGATTTTCTTTCTCCCCTGTACTTCTTTCAGTTCACGTTGTCTTCATTTTTGTTTTAATGTTGCTGTGCTTGAATTTTTTATTATTGTCTTATCATCTCTTCCTAAAGTTCTTGCAGTTCTGCCTTGGGTATCTTTCATAGATGCAACTATTTCATTAAGATTTTTTAAGGCTGGGTTCGGTGGCTCAGCCTGTAATCCCAGCACTTTGGGAGGCCAAGGCCAGTGGATTGCCTGAGCCCGCGGGTTCAAGACCAGCCCGGGCAACCTGGTGAGACCTCGTCTCTACAATAAAATTAAAAATAGCCAGGTGTGGTAAAGTACGTCTATAGTTCCGGCTACTTGGAAGGCTGAGGTGGAAGGGTAGCTGGAGCCCAGAAATTCAACGCTGGAGTAGCTGTGAGCGTGTGTGCCACTGCACTCCAGCCTGGGTGACAGAGTGAGATTCCGACTCAAAAAAAAAAAATTCCTAAATTCAGCCAGGGATTGTGGCTCATGCCTGTAATCCCAGCATTTTGGGTGACTGAGGTGGAAGGATCATTTATGACCAGGAATTCAAGACCAGCCTAGAGTGGGCAGCATACAAAAAAAAAAAAAAGCTGAGCATGGTGCCTTACACCTGTAATCTCAGTGACATGGGAGGCTGAGGTGAGAGGATCACTTGAGCCCCGGCGTTTAAGGCTGCAGTAAGCTATGATTGTGTCTCTTTGTGTCTCTGCATTCTAGCCTGGGCAATAGAACAAGACCTTGTTAAAGAAAGAAAGAAGTGGGAGAGGAGGGAGAGCAGGAGGGAGGGAAATATTTCATAAATTAATGATAAAAATTAAACACTTTGGTTATAATTTTCATCTGTTTCTTTTTTTTTTTTTTTTTT
>NW_007253396.1:202523-237849 GCF_000164805.1 Carlito syrichta
CAGCCACCACAGCCTCAACCTGCCGGGCTCAGGCAATCCTGCCTCAGCCTTCTAAGTAGCTGGAACTACAGGCGCACGCCACCATGCCTGGCTAATTTTTTGATTTGTTGTAGAGATGAGGCCTTGCCAAGTTGCCCAGGATGGTTTCAAACCAGTAGACTCAGGAAATCCTTTCGCTTCTGCCTCCCAGAGTGCTGGATACAGGCGTAATCATGCCTGGCCCCACAGCCTGCATGGCAGGCTGAGCCCCTGACCTTCAGAGGGTGACATCCCCCTGTTATCTTCTGAGCTCTAATATAAGAAGAACCTCCCACCACCCTTAAAATTTCTTCTTTTCCTCTCCTCCCATATGGCTTTTGCCTATTCCCAGATCTTTTTAGCTGTCCTGATATGTAGATTTTGGAGTCTGTAGATGTTACCTATTACCTAGACTTACTGAAAATGGAGTATATTATCTGTTAATGGAGTCTATTTGTTGTCGTTGTTGTTTTAGAGACATGGTCTTGCTCTGTTGTCCAGACTGAAGAGCAGTGGTGTGATCATAGCTCACTGCACCTTCAACTCCTGGAATAAATTGATCCTCTTGCCTCAACTTCTCAAGTAGCTAGGGCAACAGGGGTGCACCCCCATGCCTAGCTAATTTTCTTATTTTTTGGAAAGACAGAATATCACTGTGTTGCCCAGGCTGGTCTTGAATTCCTGGTCTCAGGTGATCCTTCCACCTCTGCCTTCCAAAGTGCTGGGATTACATGCATGAACCATTGCACTCAGCCTTAATCATTTCTAAGTGTGCAATTCAATGGCATAAGCATATTCACACTGTTGTACACCGTCACCACTTCTAGCTCCTGAAACTTTTCATCATCCCATATTAAAACTCTGTGCCCATTAAACACGAATCCTTCTTTTCTTTCTCTCCAGCCTCTGGAAACCATCATTCTACTTTCTGTCTCTAAGTACCTCATATAAGTGTAATTATACAGTATTTGTCTTTTTGTGCCTGGCATAGTTCACTTAGTATATTGTCTTCTAAATGTATCCATTTTGTAGAACATACCAGAATTTCATTCCTTTTTAAGGTTGACTAATATTCCATTGCATGATATGCTACATTTTATCTATTCATCTGTTGCTGGATGCCTGAAGTGTTTCCAACTTTTGGCTTTTGTGGATAATACCTCTATGAACATGGATGTACAAGTTGTGTGTTTTTGTGTTTTATTGTTTTTCTATGTTGTTTTGATGCTGATTTATGCTGCTTTGATTTATTTTAGTAGTTCTTTGGAAGTTGCATTTCAAATAAATATTCCAGATGATTCTGAGGATCAGGCAATTTGGAAAGCACTTCCTACCATTTCTGTCTGAGTGAAATCAGGTCAAAATAACATCAGGGATAGTCTCTGATAAGAGAAGAAGCACCCAGAAATCTGGGTAGGGTTGGGGGCAGGAGAGGCATTGATGATGGTGAGAAGAAGGCTTGGGGCTTATGGGCAGGTTAGACACACACGAACCAATGTTTCTCCCAAGCACCGTCTGCTGGAGATGCTTCTGCTTCTGTGAGCCATTACACAGGCAGAGAGAGGGCGAAATAGATGGGCTGAAGCTGCCTACTTCCCTTTCTGGACTGACTGTGTCTTAGGAAAATCCCCGTTTGACTCTGTCCTCAAGAATGACAAGCCTAGCGCAGCATTCCTGAGCATCTGTTGATGCTCATGTTTTGAACTGGAGGTAACCCAAACTATGTCAGTAGCTACGGATTCTTGATTTTTTTTTTTTTGAGTTGGAGTCTCACCCCATCTCCCAGACTGGAGTGCAGTGGCCGCTCCTGGCCACTGCAGCCTCGACCTGCTGGGCTCCGGCGATCCTTCTGCCTCAGCCTTGATTTTAACATAATAACAATCTGGAAAGTCTTACAAGAGTTGTCATCTAGTCTAAACTCACTTCTTGTGTGTATCTTACAAACTGCAGTCCTGGTAATATCTTTGAGGCAATTTGTTAGTGAACTGCTATTCAATCTCCATAAAGCAATGCCATAGTGAATCATGGAAGAGCAATTTGGGGTTTTATGGCTGGCAGAGGTACACTCAGATGGTTTTCTAGAGGAGTAAAAACATTTTGGTAGTTGCTGGCATGTTTTTATTCACTTAGCAAATATGTATTGAATGCCTATTACATTTTGAATATGGTGGATAAAGCAAAAGAAAAGACAAAAATGTCCCTGAGGTTATTATGTTTTCATTCTAGTATGGGAAACAAGATTATATAAAAAGTGAACAAATATAAATATTTTTTCAAACAGCAGAGTACAAGGTATCAAGGAGATCTAACTTAATACTTACTAATGATTGATGAAATTTATTTCAAAATTTCTTCAGGTTGCTAGGGTCAATTTGGTATTCTCAGTTATGAGTTTACCTATGAACATATAACTTACAAACAAATCTTCCTGATAACGACTTTGCAAGTAAGTTTCTCCTTCTGTCTTAAAGACTGAGAGACTGTGATTGCTTCTGAGGAAAGAGAACTGACATAACCTACTGATATGGCTAAGTGCAAACTAGCTAGCACACATTCTGAGTTCCCTGAGCCAGATAGAAATCGAAGTTCTTCATGGCTCTGGGTCTATAGTTTGGAAGTTTTGCATGCCCAAACAGTCTTCAAACTTCTTCCATGGATTCTTAAATGGGCTTATCCACTGTTTCACTTTCTCTAGTGTTTTATTCCTTAGAAGAGAGTGGGAGGTGGGAGGAGGATGGTGTTATTCTGTGCTGCTCCCTGTGGGCTGTTTATATATAAAAATGGCACACTGATATTGGTAGGATGATGCTGTGTCTAAGTGGGGAAGCAGTGGTTGACATTTTTGTTCAAGAAAAGGGGGCCGGGTTCGGTGGCTCAGCCTGTAATCCCAGCACTTTGGAAGGCCAAGGCAAGTGGATGGCCTGAGCCCATGAGTTTGAGACCAGCCCATGCAACTTAGCAAGACCTCGTCTCTACAATAAATTAAAAAATGAGCCAGATGTGGTAGCACGTGCCTGTAGCTCCTTCTACTTGGAAGGCTGAGGCAGAAGGATCACCGGAGCCCAGCAGGTTGATGCTGGGGTGGCCATGAGTGTGCCACTGTACTCCAGCCTGGGCAACAGAGTGCGACACCAACTCAAAAAAAAAAGTTAGAAAGGAAGATTCACAGACTTTAGAGGTCCCTCATGCATACTGGCTGGTGAATAACTAGGATGCTCTTGGATCCAACATACCCCTTTGGGAGAAGCACTGACCACTCTGGCTCTATCTGCAGGCTAGGTGAAAGTGTTTCACTTGAACCAGATAGTTTTGCACAAATAGGATACAACTTCTCGTAAATATTTAAGTTGAAAGAATGACTGTTAGGGTCACACTCCAGCAGGGCCTTCAGAATGTAAGGTCATTGTTAGGGTAAAGACAGGGTGAGGGTGGAGAGGTGCAGGGAGGCACAGCACTGCTGGGCCTGGCAAGCCGGAGGTGCATGCTGGCAACCCAGAGATCCAAGTAAATGCAAAGAATTGCAACACAAAGAGGTGAGAGAAGAAAAGATTTATTTAAGAAAAGTTCACCCCCCATAGATAGGGAGTGGGCCTAAACTCTAGGTGAGTGTGGCCCCATCGCCCCCCAAGTATTAGCTTAAATCCTTTCCTTGGAGATGTTGCATGTGACTGCAAGTGACTGCCCGTGACTTCCTTATCGACCACCTGTGGATATCTTGGAGATCCTGTGACACAGAGACCCATTAATGTCTGCCCACATTATCATAGCCCCTAGAGAAGGGCGTGACAAGTAATCTAATTTTCCTGTATCTTCCCGAATGACATTCCTTGGAGCTAATGGAGTGTGCACTTCCTCCTTAGCTCCTAGGCATTTCCAGTAGGTAGGTTCAGGGGGATCCTTGACTTCCCTGTAGATAGGGCCCATTCTACTGGAAGATTAAGTCCCTGTCCACTCTCCCTCTGGGTAGGCCATAACTTTTGTAATTGCAAGTTTCATGATTTTTACAGTCCTTGACCAATGTATGATATCTTAGGTCTTTTAAAATCTCTTTACTTTAGGCAAACTTGATTGACACTATGAGATACCTGACACCAGGAAGTCTGTTCCTGAAAAAGACAAAGTTGGAAAGTTAATTTTACTTAAAGTGTGCATTTCTTCAAAAGCATAGCTTCTACTTTCTCATCATTGTATTAAGATTTAGGGAGAAGAGTAAAGAAAAATGCATTTCCCACTGTTAACCTGTCCTTTCATTCCCCACTCCTGCTTTTGGAAAAATTCTTATGATCCTGGGAAATGAGACAAAGATCATTCTTCTGTAACTGCTTCCTGCTGGGATGGGCCATAGAGATGTCCCTACCTATCTATTTCCAAGGGCATGGATAGGAAACGGTAGGATCTTAACCAAATATTATTTGAATCTAATGAAACATCGAGTGAGAGCACAGGCAAAAATTATTAAGCAAACAATGATGAAAAAGGTCCTTGTCCCAGAGACAATACTAGAAAAATGAAAGTAGTCTCATAAATTATATGTATGTTTAGTCAAAGCTTCTAATTCATTTATGCAAGTTGAAATATTCCTTTGTAAATCATCTATTGTTGATTGTACAACACATACTTCCGACTATGCCACATAAACCTCCTATTTTTGCTAATAAATAATTTAAAGTCATTCTGTTTGCTATGGTGTATTGTCGAATTTCCCCTTCTTCTTGATTAAGTAAATCTATAGCCTGGGCCATGTATTCTGCAATATAATGATCTCTACATATTAGTGCCTCTAAATCAGGAAAAATGTAATTGTATATAGCTACACCAGCCACCTAAGACCCCACTATGGGTATCCATGCTGTTCCCACAATGGCCCACAAAAAATCTTGGGACCATAGTTGTTTGTCTCCATAATTTGTGGGCATATCTCTTCATTGCTGATGATGAGCTTTGATTTTTAAATTTGGATATAAGAGGCCACCTAAAAGCCCTGTTGTTCCACAGGATAACCAATTTGTTGCTACAAGTTGGTTATTAAAGGTGGCTAGAATGACAGTGCCATTTATAAAATGCATGGTTTGATTGGTTTTGAAGACTGTATAATTTCCTAAGTTGTTAGTGCCATTTGTTCTCAAGGGGAATTGAATGTCTGCCATAGTGAGAGTACATTGGTTTGTGACTTTTGCATATAATGAAGTCATTAGTATAACAGATCCGCACCAGGCATAAGTATTAACCTTAAAATACCAAAGATTTTTTTGAGGGCCTGTTTGTATCCCATGGTATGTAGGGAAGGTAGTATATCGAGTGACCCACGTATCTTGGAATGCTGCCATGCTAGGTTGTTGGTCATGGCAGAATTCATCGGAATCCTGATGTAAACCAAGGAGGGGGCCTGGCAATAAAGGATCAGTAAAAATAGTTGGTGTGGGTGTTTTGGTAGATTGTGTAGTTACAGGTGGGCACATAGAATGATGATACTCATCCTCATTGCATGGGTTGTGCAAATCTTCCCCAGAAAGTATCAGGAGGAGGGTGATGACAGTGGTCATGCTGCAGTAGAGAGAAGTTGAGTTTTATAGTCCACAGTTTCTATGGCATAGGAAGTCGCAGTTGGTTTTGTTTACCTGTTTCTGTACTCTGTTTTATATAAAAGAAATGGGTAATAGTATAACATAGCGAGGTTAAAGGCCAGGGAGAGTTTTTAAATGATGTCCATCTCCCACCAATGTTTTAACAGTACCATGTAGGTGATAAGCTGTAGACAAATCCAGTTGAAAAAGAAAAATATTTAGATTTTTACCTTTTTAATACAGTACTTTAAATCACTTACAGGTTCAGTGACATATTGTTCTTGCAATCCTTTGGAGGGTAAGGTGTCCAGAGGCGGTGGGGAAGTTAACTTCAGTCTAGATAAATGAATCCAGGATGGAAATCCTGACAATTTGGCAGCTGTGGGAATAGTTAGAATCACTTGGAAAGGTCCTTTCCAACATGTTTGGAGGGGTTTAGTTTGACCAGGCAGGTCCTTTAAGAGGACCCAGTCTCCTGGGCTCACAGGACAAGTTGCATGTGTTTATATGCTTGGAGCAGGTAATGGCTGATTGGCATAATCTATTAACAGTTTCCTAGCAAGCTCCAAGACTGGTAGGCAATTTCCCAGTGGAGGAGGCTCCACTGGAATTCCTGGCTGAAGTAAAAGAGGTCATCCATACATGAGTTCAAAAGGACTCAAAAACAGAGGTGCTTTTGGAGTACTCCTGAATTGCAAAAGAGCAATAGACAGCAATGAGGGCCATCTTTGTTTTAGTTCCAAGGATATTTTAGTTAAATGTTGTTTTAGGGTACAATGGGCCTTTTCTATTTTCCCTGAAGATTGTGGATTGGTATGCTGCATGAAGTTTAAAATCAATACCCACAGCTTTTGTAAACTGCTGAGTTATTTGAGAGATAAAAGGTGGGCCACTGTCACTCTGTAAGGAGACAGGTAGTTGAAAACGAGGGATAATATCATTGATTAATGCCTTTGTGACTTTTGGGGCCTTTTCTGAAGTTGTTGGAAAACCTTCCAACGAGCCTGAGAAAGTATCAATAAAGGTCCGTAGGTACTTATATTTCTTATATTTAGGCATGTGAGTAAAATCAATTTGTCAGTCCTGGCCTGGAGTTTGTCCCCTTAGTTGATGGGTGGGGAGTGAAGGCGGTGGTTGGAGACTTCCTTGAGGGCTCACTATTTTGCAAATTGAGCATACCTGTGTAATTGTTTTAAGCTTAGATGTAAGATTGGAACATAGGATTTGTGGACTTAAAAATTTAAATAATGGTTTCTGTCCTATATGTAATGAATTATGCAAGTGAGTTAAGATTTCATTCTCACTGGGCTCAGTGGCTCGGCCTGTAATCCCGTGCTTTGGGAGACCGAGGTGAGTGGATTACCTGAGCCCGCGGGTTCCAGACCTGCCTGGGCAACTTGGCGAGACCTCATCTCTACAGTAAATCAAAAAATTAGCTGGTGGTAGTGCGCTCCTGTAGTTCCAGCTACTTGGAAGGCTGAGGCGGAAGGATCGCAGGTAGAGGCTGTGGTGGCTGGGAGCAGCCACTGCACTCAGTCTGGGTGACAGAGTGAGACTCCAACTCAAAAAAAAAAAAGATTTCATTCTCTTGAGACACAGGTAAAACAAGTTTTCCTTGAAGAGTTAGCCAGGGGCCTTTGTTTATAGCACCCTGTTGTCTCCAAGCTAGAAGCTCTGCCTCCGTATAGAGTGGTTTAATAGTAGGAATGAAGGTAGCTTCTAACGTGGGATAAGGAATGAGGGCTGCTGTTTTTGCTTCCTTATCTACTTTGCCATTTCCTAAGGTCTCCACACTGTGGGACCGCTGATGTCCCTTGCAGTGGATTACTGAGACCTGGGTGGGCAATTGAGCCACTTCAGTGAGTTGCATGATTATATCAGAATGTTTAATAGGTGATCGTCTAGTAGTTAAAAGGCCTCTCTCTTCCCAGTTGGCCGCTTGGGACTGTAGTATATGAAAGGCATATTTAGAGTCTGTATAAATGTTGAGCCTTCTGCCTTTCCCTAACCTCAGAGCTCTAACCAAAGCAATAAGTTCAGCCTTTTGTGCTGAGGTGCTGGGAGGCAAAGGTGCACTTTAAATCACTTTAGTAGTGATCATTATGGCGTATCCTTCCTTCCTTTCTCCATTAATAACAAAACTGCTCCCATCAATGTATCATTTGCATTCAGGTTAAGAAGGGGAATGTCAGGTAAATCTTGTCTTACTGCTCTAGACATTTCATGAATTTCTGTACAGTTATGCTCCGTCAGTTCTGGAAGTGACAGGAGGGTAGCTGGGTTTAAGGGACCTAACTTTTGGAGCATTATATTAGAGTTGCCAATGAACAGAGTTTGGTACTTAGTAAGTCTTGAGTTAGTAAGAAATTTGTAAACATTATTGTTCAAAATGTCAGCCACCTGGTGTGGAGAATATACATCAATATGCTGTCCGTAAGTAATTGTATTAGCTTCCTGAGTTAGTATGGCAGTTGTCGCTAGGGCCCGAAAGCACGATGACCACCCTTTTGCTGTATTGTACAATTATTTAGATAAGTATGCTGCTGCCTTCATATCTGGACCGTACCTTTGGTCCAAGGCTATTCCTCCCCTCTCTGTTGTGTAGAGGATTAAATTCTTTTATAAGTCGGGGAGTGCCAGAGCTGGGGCTGTTTTTAGTGAGTCCCAGAGCAAAAAGAAGGCTTTTCATTCCTGTGAGCGCCAGTTCAGAGTCTCATGTTCTGGACCCTGAGTACTCTCATATAATGGCTTGACTATAAGTCCATAATTGGGAATCCAAATTCTAAAGTAACCAGTTAAACCTGAAAAGGCACATAGTCCTTCTTGGATTGAGGTTGTGGACGTGAGGCTATGAGATGTTTCCTTTTGACGGTTATCTGTCGGCTCCCATGGCTTAGTAAAAATCCTAAATAGGTGACCTGTGTTAAGTTTAATTGAACCTTGGTAGGGGAGACCCGGTATCCCTTATGACATAGAAATCTTAGAAGAGAGATGGTATCTTCACAAGAGGCTTCCAGGGAAGGGCGACATAAGAGTAAATCATCCACATATTGAATTAAATGACTTTCGCAATTGTAATTGAGATAAGTCTGTAGCTAGTGCCTGTCCAAACAAATGTGGGCTGTCTCAAAATCCTTGAGGGAGGACTGTCCATGTTAGTTATTGGGATCTATTCGTATCGGGATCAGTTCATGTAAATGCAAACAAGTTGTAAGATTCAGGGGCTATAGGTATAGTGAAAAAGGCATTCTTTAGGTCCAGTACAGTAAAGTATTGGGCCTCTGGTGGAACTGTGCTGAGAAGGGTGTATGGGTTTGGAATTATTGGGTGTATAGGGATAACAGCCAGGTTTATAATCCGTAAGTCTCGAACAAGTCTGTAAGAGTAGTCTGGCTTTTTGACTGGTAAAATTGGGGTATTATATGGGAAATTAGTGAGGGTGAGAACCCCAGCGGATAAAAACTTTTTGATTAGTGGTTTGAGACCTAGTAAAGCCTCCTGACTTATAGGATATTGGGGCTTATTAGGAAAGGAATTGGGATCCTTTAGCTGAATAATGATAGGGACTATATGAGACATTCGTCCAGATGCTGATGTGTCTCAAACTAAAGAGGGCATTGCTTGTTGGATATGCAGTGGGAGGGTTTGGATAGGATCCAACGTTAGGGGAATCCAGTGCCAAATAAAAAGCACCCAAAAAACACAGTGGGGATGGCTCAGGGTAAAGAATAATACGAGTTCCAATTTTTATCATAATGTCCCTTCCCAATAATGGAGTGCACACGTTGGTATAACAAGGAAAGAATGTTGAAATATTTTATCTCCCAGAACACATGGAAGCAACGGCATAGTGAGGGGCCTAGATATAATGCCCTGTACTCCCACAACCAAGAGGGGTGAAGGAAGGAGTGGACCGGGAAATTCAAGTAGAGCTGAGCAGGTAGCCCCCATATCCAAATTCTAAAGTAACCAGTTAATCCCCAAAAGGCACGTAAGCCCTTCTTGGATTGAGGGAGTGGACATGAGGCCTGAGCCCCCATATCAATAACAAATGATATAACCCTGCCAGCTACTGATATTTTCACCCTAGGCTTGGTTGGTTTAATAGTTTGTTCCAAAGACATTGGGGCTACCAAGCCAGGGGCGAGTCAATCCGACTGGAGCAAGCCCAAGAGATCCCCTTCTGAGATCATGCGAGATGCCTGGTGTCCCTTATTTGAAGCAAGTCTTTGGGCCATGTGCTCCCCTCCGTCTGGGCGAAAGAGGCAATCATGAGCCCAATGTCGATGCTGTTTCATTTGCGACAGGGTTTTGCAAGTAACAGGGCTTGACAGTCTTTGGCTATATGCCCATTTTGACGGCACTGGAAACAAACCTGGAAAGGGAACTGTGTACCCCTTCTGCAATTGACCGCCTGGTGTCGAAGATTATCAGTGGTGGCACTTTCTGCTAAAGAGGTAGATAAAAACTGAAACGCTTCCAGCTTATGTTTGCAGTCCTACATTCTTTCCTCCTCTCAGTTGTTAAAGACTTTAAAGGCCGTGTCCAATAGTTCTAGTTGAGGGGTGTGTGGGACTTTTTCTAATTTTTTGGAGTTTGTGCCTAATATCTGGTGCTGGCTGGGAGATAAAATACATAGCCAAAAGAGCTTGTCCCTCCAGAGAGTTTAAATCAATATTAATAAACTGCTGCAATGTCTCAGAGACGCAACTTAGAAACATTGCTGGATTTTCATCTGGTCTTTGAAAAACCTCTTTTATTTGATCATAGTTAACCTGTTTAATAACACCCTTTTGCATTCCCTTTAGTAAACAAGAAACTATATGGTCCCTTTTAGGTCTATCCACAGAATTTATTTGATAATCCCAAGCAGGATCTACCTCAGGAATAGACAGAACTGCCGGGGAGTAACGATCTGGTTGGGTACAGCTTAGTTCATTAGCAAATTCCCAAGCTTTGCCAAAAATACATGCATATTCCTCCGGCGTAGTGGTTGTGGTTAAAATAACATGGAGATCCTTCCAGGTTGTCATATGACAGGGTCAAATATTGGAATTCTTTAGTGTATTTAGTTGGGTCAGTGGAATAAGAGCCCAGTTTAGAGTCAATCTGGGATAAATCTGTTAAGGAGAAGGGCACATGGATTCTGTCCCACAGGGGAAATTGGTGAGCAAGGGTTGCCTGAAAGGATTTGCCTGAATGAGTGTGGGCTGGAGATGGGTGTATTGGAGACTTAGGAGGTATAGGAGGATCTATTATTACAGTTGTAAAAGGAGAATGAGACATAGAATGGAGCTTATGAGTCCTGACCGAAGACGCTGAGCCTTCAATAGGCAGAGGTGGATAGATAGGAGAAGTAAAGGTTGGAGGATGTGGAGTTGTAGCAGAGTATGGTGGAGGCATGGGATCTTTTGAGGAAGGGGCAGCTAAATTGGCAGGGTTGGTATCCTCTGAGGAACCTATGAGCAGTGGGGTCTGGGAAGCCAACACAAAAATGCGACAGGAAGAACGAATATCTGGGTGGTGAGCTCACTCATAAAAGGTCTGAATATATGGGATTTCAAGGTATTTGTCATTTTTGTTTAAGTACAAATCAAGCTGCAAGAAGGTGTTAGGGGCTAGGGAACTGCCTTCTGGCCAGGTTTCACCATTCCCCAGCATATATTGTGGCCAAGCAGTTTTTTTGTTTGTTTATTTTTTGAGTTGGAGTCTCACTCTGTCGCCCAGACTGGAGTGCTGTGGCCGCTTCTGGCCACTGCAGCCTCGACCTGCTGGGCTCCAGTGATCTTTCTGCCTCCGCCTTCCAAGTAGCTGGAACTACAGGTGCACGCTACCATGCCCGGCTCATTTTGATTTATTGTAGAGATGAGGTCTCGCCAAGTTGCCCAGGTGGGTCTCGAACCCGCGGGCTCAGGCAATCCACTCACCTCAGCCTCCCAAAGGTGCGGGATTACAGGCTGAGCCACTGAGCCTGGCTTCAAGCAGTTTTGCAGTAAGATTAAATGCTTTGGGTGAATATCCTCACCGAGTTTTAAAACTTTAAGGTGTCTTAAAAGGCATGCCAGTGGTGTAACTTTCTTCACAATGGATTGAGAGTTTCCCATGGTTCCTGTAAAAGGAAACAAGGGTACTATTGGAATGGGCTCTTGGTATCATGGATTTGTTTCTGGGCCTTATCCCATCCAAATCCCCTGCCGGGCATCCCCAACAGCTTCAAAGGAATCAGCGCACAGATGTGAGTCAGCAGGGAGAGAGCGTCCTCCCATCCCTGTGCCCACTGGAGCTTGCTAGATGCATGCTCCACCATGTCCTGGAAGGCCTGGTACCAGGACTTTCAGTAACTAGGTCCGCGACCCTTGCTAGGAGTCTCTCAAGATGGAAACCGGAAACCCGAGAGACCCAGAAAGTCATCTGAACAAAGGGCGGCCCATGAGCGCGCATTCAAATATGTGTGTGGATGAAAAAAGGGGATGACTCACCAAAGGTGCAGAAAGGCGTATCGTAGCTGTTGGAGTTTCAAGGTCCATCATGGAGTTACTTTACCAGCCAGAGAGGAAAAGAGTAAATAAAACCAAGCACTTTGTTTCCCACCTGCACGGGCACTGGCGGTCCGAACTTTCCTTCAGGGACCTTCTTGCCTCCCTGGGGAGTAGTGCTAGGCAGAGACCGTCAGTTGTCCTCCAAGATCCAGCCCAGTTCATGAGGAAACTCAGAAATCTTGGCTATAAGGAAGTAAAGAGTTAACCTTAGTTCCTCACCTGGTTGGGCCACAGTGGTCTGATGTCTTTTCCTGGAGCCTTTCAGCATGCTGAAGTGTAGGCTCAGCCAGAGCTTTCAGTTGCCACCAGGTTCCAACACAGTCCACAGAGGGTCACTGTTGAACCCGGGACTCTAATGAGAGAGATATAGAGACCACAAAGAGCCAGCTCCGATGCAAACACACGAGGGTCTTTATTCAGGCTCGAGTCTGGGCTCAAGCCCCAAGCAGCAGCTTCAGGGACCAGAGCCCCGATTCACAATGGCAAGCAGTTTTTATGCACAATTACAGAGGGAGGGGAAAGAACTCCAAACTTGATTTTACATGATTGGGTAATTTCTCCTAATGGGTACGGGAATACTTGGTATTGGTGGGTGCTGCCCGTGATTGACAGAAACCCACGTAATGGGTCGAGTGGAATGTTAGATAAGTTAGGTCCATACAGTCTCTGCTTATGAAGTAACCTGAGCCGGCAGACAAAGGGTTACATTAGCCCTTTTAGTTTACCGATCCAGCCCAAGGCTTACTTAGGAAAACTTGTTTGCTTAACCTTTACACAACATAACATAGTCATTATGGGACAACAAAAGCCAAACTTAACAAAGTTTTAAATATGAATGCTGCAAACACATACAGTGAATGTGGGGTAGAAAAATCATATACTAATTCTGGGAATTTATAATAGCAAGCTTATTATAGCAAGGCGGTTACTTTTATAAAGGTCTTTGTTCCCTGCAGGTTTACATAGCCACTGCGTGTAAATTATCACTGAGATATAAACCGGTGATAAAGCCCACCTAGAGAGGAGGTGGCTCCTCTAAGTCTGGTGCCACCTTGTAGGAATGTTTGAAAGAGGCTTATCGCTTTATCCTTTATATACCGTTGTAAAAGCATAAGTTAGCCTGCTGGTTTGGGGTTGACAATGCTTAACCCAAGTATTCTAAATACAAAACACTGCTTAAAACCCGACATATGCCTAATTCTACGGGGTCTGAGGTAGGATTTAAAGTACTAAGACTTCATAAAATACATGAGGTAGGAATACAAAAATATATAGTAAACATGAGGTGGGGATATATGAAATATAGTGAACTAAACGCTACTTTTGCAGCAAATAAGTTTCTTGGTTTCTTGGGTCTCTCAATAGCATGCTCTTAACCTAAATCTATTGTTGTCCTCTCAGTCACCAGTTAGGAAATAAGAGAGAGAGAGAGAGAAATCTTGGTGGGACCTCCAAAAATGTTAGGGTATGGACAGGGTGAAGGTGGAGAGGCACAGGGAGGCGCAGCACCGCCAGGGCTGATAAGCCAGAGGTGCACGCTGGCAACCCAGAGATCCGAGTAAATTGCAAAGAATTGCAACACACAGAGGTGAGAGAAGAAAAGATTTATTTAAGAAAAGTTCATCCCCCCCACAGACAGGGAGTGGGCCTACACTCTAGGTGAGTGTGGCCTCATTGCCCCTGAGTCTTGGCTTAAATCCTTTCCTTGGAGGTGTTGCACGTGACTGCACATGACTTCCTTATCAACCACCTGTGGATGTCTTGGAGATCCTGTGACAAAGAGACCCATTAATATCTGCTCACATTATCATAGTCCCTAGAGAAGGGCGTGACAAATATTCTAATTCTGCTGTATTTTCCCGAATGACATTCCTTGGAGCTAATAGAGTGTGCACTTCCTCCTTATCTCCTAGGCATTCCCAGTAGGTAGGTTTGGGGGGATCCTTGACTTCTCTGTAGATAGGGCCCATTCTACTGGAAGATTAAGTCCCCACCCGCTCCCCCTCTGGGCAGGTCATAACATTTGTGGTTACAAGTTTCATGACTTTTACAGTCCTTGACCAATGTATGATATCTTAGACCTTGTGAATACCCTTTACTCTAGGCAAGCTTGATTGACATTATGAGATACCTGACACCAGGAAGTCTGTTCCTGAAAAGACAAAGTTAACAAAGTTAATTTTACTTCAAGTGTGTATTTGTCCAAAAGCATAGCTTCTACTTTCTCATCATTGTATTAAGATTTAGGGAGAAGAGTAAAGAAAAATGCATTTCCCGCTCTCGCCCTGTCCTTTCAGTCATGCCCGCTGGGGGTGTGGGACATCTGGGGTGTGAGCTGATCCGCATGAAAGATGCAAAGAATTGCACAGAAGTTAGATTGGAAAATATAGTTTACTTAAAAGTAAATTAGCCGGGCTCGGTGGCTCAGCCTGTAATCCCGTGCCTTTGGGAGGCTGAGGTGAGTGGATTGCCTGAGCCCGCAGGTTCAAGACCCGCCTGGGCAGGCGAGACCTCATCTCTACAATAACATAAAAAAATTAGCCGGGCGTGGTAATGTGCGCCTGTAATTCCGGCTACTTGGAAGGCTGAGGCGGAAGGATCACTGGAGCCCAGCAGGTCGAGGCTGCGGTGGCCGGGAGCAGCCACTGCACTCCAGTCTGGGCGACAGAGTGAGACTCCAACTCAAAAAAAGTAAATTAGAGAGAGAAAGAGAAGATTCAGCTCCCCAAGGTGGAGGAGGGGGCCAAAGCCAGGAAGCATGTGACAGTCATAGCTCAAAGAGCACATGGCCACGCCAGAGTCTAGCATAGTGAATGGCTGCTCATAGTTGAGTCTTTTTAATCATTTCCTTTGGTGGGGGAAGGCATTAAGGTGATTGGGTGGTGGTCTGCTTCACATCATCACAAAGGAGCAGGTAAGCACAGGTACTGATGTCAGGTGATGGATAGCAGACAGATGGGTGGGTTAGTCACATGATTGCTGCCATGGTGGTGGGCTAGATAGGAAACAGGGGGAGGGGTTTTCCTGCAAGAGATTTATCAGATGTTTTCAATCCACAAATTCCTTGGCCAAAAGGTGGTCTTATTTATCACTTCTATGGCTTCAGCCAGTCAAAGGGTGATCTTTGACCTTCCACCTTGACAAGAAACCTGAAAATTTTCCTAGAGATTCTTGTGCTAAACCATGAATTGAAAGTTTGGGCTGTTGGGTTCTCCTGGTCTTGCATCTGATGGAGATTTGCTGAAGGAGTGGGGTAGGTTGCCAGCTTGGCCTGCAGTGAAATGTAATTTTAAAATGTCTAAATGCCTCCTAAAACCTGCCTATTGGAAATTTATCTGTCTATGTCTAACCTGTGCTAGATTCAAAGCGTGTCGGGGTAAAGTCTAAGCAGAAATGGCTAAGCTGAGGCAAAAGATTAAACTAAGTTTATTCTAGGTTTCTATAGTTACCGCATTTCTTCTTTTTTTTTTTTTTGAATTGGATTCTCACTCCATCACCTGGGCTGGAGTGCAGTGGCACACTCACAGCCACCCCAGGGTTGACCTACTGGGCTCTGGTGATTCTTCCGCATCAGCCTTCCAAGTAGCAGGAACTACAGGCATGCGCTACCACACCTGGCTATTTTTTGGTTTATTATAGATATGAGGTCTCACCAAGTTGCCCAAGCTGTTCACAAACCCATGGGCTCAGGCAATTCTCTCACACTGGCCTCCCCAAGTGCTTGTATTACAGGCTTGAGCCACTGTGCCCGGTGGTACCTCCTTTCAATGACCAATTGCAGAAAAGACAGAGCTGCCTAAAATGTCATAAAAGGACTCAACCCTATGGATCAGAAGCTTAGGAAATGAAGTTGGTGTCAATCAAAAAGCATTTGGAGGAGTAAAATCATTCATTTAGGGGAGATGTCATCATTGAGTGTAAACTATTCTTATACAGAGGGCTTCTCCCCTAAGTGATACAGAAACACAAATGGGTTTTCTCAATTGACCATGTCAACATGGTACATTTTTAGAATGTTTGTGTGTATATGTGTATGTGTGTGTGATTTGGAAGTTTTTTGTTTTTTTTTTAGTTGGAGTCTCACTCTGTCGCCCAGGTTGGAGTACAGTGGCACGTTTATAGCCACCACAGCCTTGACCTGGGTTTAGGTGATCCTTCCGTCTCAGCCTTCCAAGTAGCTGGAACTACAGGCACACACCACCATGCCTGGCTAATTTTTTGATTTATTGTAGAGATGAGGTCTCGCCAAATTGCCTAGGTTGGTCTTGAACCCATGGGCTCAGACAATCCTCTCACCTCAGCCTCCCAAAGTACTGGGATTATAGGCATGAGCCACCACACCTGGTCAACTTACTTATTTTCTAATCATACTAGGGGCAAATAATTTTGTCCGTCACATATTAATTTGTTTGAAGAGGCACAACAGCTGGGCATGGCAGTGCATACCTGTAGTCTCAGCCACATGGGCCACTGAGATGGGAGGATCTTTTGAACCCAGGAGTTCAAGGCCACCCTGAGCAGCATAGCAGGATCCTGTTTTTAAAAAAGGCATGAAGAAACATTTACAAAATAGGAACCTAGATCCAAATTTCATAGTTACCAAATAGACTTATTTTACCTTGAAGATTTGAATTATGTCAGATAAAAAGAATTGCACCTTTCCTTTAAAAGACTTTAAAATAAGAGAAAAACATACCCATCATTTGGTCCATTATTGTCTAGTGAGTGTGTTGCCATTTATACCACACAATCCCTAAGGGTTGAGGGAAATAGCTATACACAAATCCTCTGTCCTTGCTGGGCTGAGGCAGTTAGCCAGAAAACTCAGTTTCTGCTTTTTCTAATGTACTGGCTCCCAAACAGTTGCCACTTCACAGACTTATTTATAAGGGCAGTTTTCTCCCCCATTGTGGGAAGCTGAGAAAAAGCTGCCAAGAACTGAGACTATTCAAGTCTCTCAATAACATTTAAAAGAAGTGAAGGAGAAAAAAATATATATCTTTTCTCAGGTTAAAATCTAGCTAGTGATTATATAGTTAAAAATCAAGCTTAAAAATTTAATTCCAGCTTCGTTTTTTTTTTGAGTTGGAGTTTCACTCTGTCACCCAGACTGGAGTGCAGTGGCCACTCCCGGCCACCGCAGCCTCGACCTGCTGGGCTCCGGCGATCCTTCCGCCTCAGCCTTCCAAGTAGCCGGAATTACAGGCATGCTCTACCACGCCCGGCTGATTTTTTTTTTTTTTGATTTATTGTAGAGATGAGGTCTCGCTGCCCAGGCGGGTCTCAAACCTGCAGGCTCAGGCAATCCACTCACCTCAGCCTCCCAAAGGCGCGGGATTACAAGGCTGAGCCACCGAGCCCGGCTCAGCTTCATTTTTAAAATATAATTTTAAAACTTGGCTCACAACTTTCCATTTTACTTATTGTAAGTAGTGATGGGCACTGCACCAATTAAAATTGACTTTTGCTTGCTTTGTTAGTAAAATTAAGGGTTTTTTAAATGGTAATGCTTTTATGTCCTTCTATTCATCTCTTAGTGCATTTCTTGAATATTTTACACTGCTCATTTTATAATAACAAGAGGCTCATAATTACAATTCTTACAACTCTCTTATCTTACAAGTAAGAACTTTCTTGAGGCAAATAATAAATTAGGGCCAGACATAATGGCTCAAGCCTGTAATCCCACCACTTTGGGAGGCAAGAGGATTACCTGAGTCCAAGGATTCAAGACCAGCCTAGGCAACTTGGTGAGACCTCATCTCTACAATTAATCAAAAAATAGCCAGGTGTAGTGATGTGCACCTATAGTGCACTATTAAGGCTGAGGCAGAAGGATCACCTGAGCCCAGAAGGTCAAGGCTGCAGTGACTGTGAGCATGCCACTGCTTTCCAGTCTGGGCAACAGAGTGAGACTCCAACTCAAAAAAAAAAAATAGTAAATTATATTTACATAAGAGACAATTTGCCATAGAGGTGTATTATAATGAATGTCGATAATCTACAAAACAGACCTCTGTGATATATTATTTAAGAAACTTTCTCCTGAAATCGTTGAGAAAGCTTTTAAAAATGAGGGTCACCTTAAAATGAGTTATTACTGGAGGAAAAATCTATATCATTAAGAAATATACTCGTCCAGGAGTGGTGGCTCAAGCCCGTAATCCCAGCACTTTGGGAGGCTGAGGCTGAGAGGATTGCTTGAGCACAGATTCGAGATCAGTCTGGGCAACTTGTTGAGACAATAAATCAAAAAATTGGCCAGGCATGGTGGCTCACATCTATAGATTCCCAGCACTTTGGGAGGCTGAGGTCAGAGGATTGCTTTAGTCCACAGGTTCGAGACCAGCCTGGACAACTTGGAGAGACTTCATCTCTACAATAAATAATAATAATAATAAAATTAGCTGGGTGTGGTGGTGTGTGCCTGTAGTTCCAACTACCTGGAAGGCTGAGACAGAAGGATCACCTAAGCCCAGCAGGTCAAGGTTGTGGTGGCCATGAGTGTGCCACTGCACTCCAGCCTGGGTGACAGAGTGAGAGACTCCAACTCAAAAATAAAAATAAAAATAAATAAATTAGCCAGGTGTGGTGGTGCATATCTGTAGTTTCAGATACTTGGAAGGCTGAGGCAGAAGGATTACCTGAGCCTAGCAGATCGAGGCTGCGGTGTCTGTGAGTGTGCCACTGCATTCTAGCCTGAATGACAATGAGACTCCAACTTAAAAAAAAGGCATATACTAGAAGATACGTTTGGTATAGTAGCAAGAGTATAATGAACCTGGAAATTTTGCAGTATTAATGAGATCAATTAACAAATGTTCTGGGTGATATTTATGAGCCTAAAATGTGCAGACTGACTGATGACTGACTGTGCCATCTTACTACTTTCCACTGCTCCCTTTTCTCCTCCTCCTTTGCTTTCTCCCTTGTCTTCTTTGTCTTTCCAACCCCACAGAGTTGGTCATTTAGCCATAGTACATAATCTGAGCTGGGGCAGGAAATATTAGGCAAATTCAAATTGACAGCCATCTACAAAATAACCAGCATATGCTCTTAAAAAATGTCAAGGTGAAGGAAGATGAAAAAAGGTTGAGGAGCTGTTCCAGATGAAAGAAAACTAAAGATAAACACACTAAGTGCAGTGCATGATCCTGGATTGGGCCTCGGATTAGGAAAAGAGGTTATGGTAAGTGCACTGGTACAGTTAATGAAATTTGAATATGGATAGCGGATTAGTTAGCAGTATTGTGTAAAAGTTAAATTTTTAGATTTGGATAATTATATATATTCCAATCCTATGTATATGGGTATATATATAACCTATATAAAGAATATATGATATATAAATTGTATATATGTGTGTACATGCATAATTATGTATATATGAGGAGAGAGAGAAAAAGAGAGAGGGATGTGGGACAGAAAGACAGGAAATGCTAAAGCAGATGAGGTCAAAAAAATAGAAGATAAGCAATGGATGAATTTGGGTGAAAAGTATTGAAAGGACCAAGATAGAGTTGATATACCTAGTGAGCAGCCATTTTAACACTGCCTAGCTGTCATATTCTCTTCACATTGCCTAGCTTGCCCTTTAGCCAAGGACAAAACTGTTTTCTCAAAGGTAGTTATTGATAATTGTCTTACAACCCCAGCTTGCTTTGTATTAATTAACTTTTCTATTCTGAGTATTTGCATAACAAATGAACCTAATCAGCCCTTCAAGACCTTCAGGACACAGACCCATCAACATGGCAACAATCATGTGACTAACCCATCTATCTGCCTGCTGTCCATCACCTGATGTCAGTACCCATGCTTACCTGTCCCCTTTGTGATGGTGTGGAACAGACCACCACCCAGTCACCTCAATGACCTGCCCCATCAAAGGGAAGATTTAAAAGCATTCCACCTCAAGCCATGGTTTTGCTAGCACTGGTTAGGCCATGTGGTTCATTGAGCCATGGCCGCCTTTGCTTCGCCTAAACTTTGGTCTCTTCCTCTTCTTTGGGGAGGTGAATCTTCTCCCTCTTTCTCTCATTCTCTCTCTAATTTACTTTCTAAATAAACTATAGTTGCCAATCTAACTACTGTGTAATTCTTCGCATCTTTCGCATGGCACTGGATCACAGACCAGTTGGGTCCAACCTAACAAGTATATTGGAATTTAAAAACAACTATTCTTGCATATTCTCTGTAGGTTAAATTACATCAAAATAAAATGTTTAGGCCAGGCTTGGTGGCTCTGTAATCCTGTAATCCCAGCACTTTGGGAGGTCGAAGTGAGTGGATTGCCTGAACCTTCAGGCTTGAGACATCCCGGGCAACTTGGTGAGACCTTGTCTCTACAATAAATCAAAAATTAGCCGGGCATGATAGTGTGCGCCTGTAGTTCTGGCTGCTTGGAAGGCTGGGGCGGAAGGATTGCCTGAGCCTAGCAGGTCAACACTGGGGTGGTCGTGAGTGTATCCCTGCACTCCAGTCTGGGCGATGGAGTGAGACTCCAACTCAAAAAAAAAAAAATAAAGTTTAAAAATTGTAGGCAGGGCTCAATGGCTTAAACCTATAATCCCAGCACTTTGGGAGGCCAAGGCAAGTGAATTACCTGAGCCCATGTGTTTGCGACCAGCCCAGGCAACTTGGTGAGACCTCGTCTCTACAATAAGTCAAAAAATTAGCCAGGCATGGTAGCACAAGCCTGTAGTTCCGGCTACTTGGAAGGCTGAGGCAAAAAGATTGCCCAAGCCCAGCAGGTCGATGCTGGGATGACTGTTAGTGGGCCACTGCACTCCAGCCTGGGTGACAGAGTGAGACTCCAACTCAAAAAAAAAAAGTCTTGTGTTTTTCACTTATTCATCTCTCCCTACACTTTAACCCTCAATAGTCACTGATCTTTTTACTATTTTTATAGTTTTACCTTTTCCAAAATGTCATATAGTTGGAATCATACATATATGTCCTTTTGGACTGGCTTATTTTATTTAGAAATATGCACTTAGGGTCCCTCTGTGTCTTTTTGTGACTTGATAGCTCATTTCTTTTTACCACTGAATACTGTTTCAATATGTAGATGTACCACAGTTTGTTTGCACATACATCTATTGAAGGACATCTTATTTGTTTTGTTTCTATTTTATGGCCATTATGACCAAAGCTGCTATAAACATTCATGTGAAAGTTTTGGTGTGGACATAGTTTTCAGCTCATTTGGGTAAATTGCTGAATCATAGGGTAAGTCTGTTTAGCTTTGTAAGAAACTGCCAAGCTGTTTCCAAAGCAGCTGTGCTATTTTGTACTCCCACCAGCAATGGGTAACAATTCTTGCTGCTTCACATCCTGACTAACATTTGGTGTCATCAGGGCTTTGGGTTTTAGCCATTCTGATAGGTGTGCAGTGGCATTTTATTATTGTTTTAGTTACCAGTTCCCTAACAACATATGATGTGGAGCATCTTTTCATGTGCTGATTTACTGTCTGTATTTCTTCTTGGGTGAGATGTCTGTTCAGATTATCCTTTGCCCACCTTACGGTTGCAATTTTAAATATGTGGTCAGGGAGAAAGATCTGAAAGTGGTAGGGAGCAGGCTGCTTGGAATTCTAGGGAAGGAACACTGCAGGAAGAGGGAAAGCACCCGAAGAGGGAAAGCACCCGCAAAGGCCCTGAATCTTGTTGTGCTTGGGATGCTCTAGGAGAACAGCAGGCAGTGTGTTCTGAGGGAGTGCCCGGGGGGAGAATTAGGAGATCGGGCCAGAGTCACGGCTGTCCAGCTCACGTGGCCTTGTGGACAATGAGGCCTTTGCCCTTATTCTGAACAAGGTAGGAAACCAGAGGATCGTAAGCAGAAATTGATTCAGTCTGACTCATGTTTAATGGCATCATTCTGGTTGCTGTGCTGAAAATGGGCCAAAGACAGGTGGCTGCAAATGCCAAGAGAATGCTCAGGATTGTGGCAATAACTAAGCAGTAGGTGATGGTGTCTGTGCCCAAAGTGGTATTGGTAGAAAGGATGGGAAGTGGTTGAATATATTTGGTAGATGAGGGATTCACTAATGGATTGGATGTGGGTGTGAGAGAAACAAAGAAATCAAGGATAATTTCAAGTTTGTTTTGTTTTTCCTTGAGTTACTGAGGGAATAGCATTGATCATATTCTGACATCCAAGGTCTACACGAGGCCTCTTTTTTCTCTTTATTCCTTAGCCCATTCTCATTTCTTCTATTTCTATGTCTCTCTCTCTTTCTCTATCTCTCTCTCTCTCTTTCATTGGAGTCTCACTCTGTCGCCCAGGCTGGAGTGCAGTGGCAGGATCACAGCTCATCACAGCTTCAACCTCCTGGGCTCAGACTATACTTCCCCCTCAGCCTCCCGAGTAGCTGGGACTACAGGCACGTGCTATCACACCTAGCTAATTTTTTTCATAAGGGATGGAAAGTCTGCTAGACAAATTCTAAAAGAGCTGTAATACTTAATTTTGTGATTTTTTTTTGTAGAAATGAGATCTCCCCATGTTGCCCAGGCTGGTCTTGAGCTCCTGGGCTCAAGCGATTCTCTTACCTTAGCCTCCCAAAGTGCTGGGATTATAGGCACGAGCCACCGTACCTGGCCACTTCTGTCTCTTTCAAAGTCATTCACCAGTGTGTTTGGGAATTATATGTTGCTGTGTTTTTTTTGAGTTAAGTCTCACGTTGCCGCTCAGATTGGGGTGCAGTGGCACACTCCAGGCCACCGCTGCCTCAACCTGCTGGGCTCCGGCAATCCTTCCGCCTCAGCCTTCCAAGTAGCAGGAACTACAGGTGCGCGCTACCACACCCGGCTAATCTTTTGATTTATTGTAGAGATGAGGTCTTAACAAGTTGCCCAGACGGGTCTCAGACCCGCGGGCTCAGGCAATTCACTCACCCCAGGCTCCCAAAGCATGGGATTCAGGCTGAGCCACTGAGCCCGGCCTATATGTTGTTTAGAGTGTTTTAAATTCACATCGCTATTCTGTCATAGATTTTGTTTCCTACATTTTTTCCACTTGGCACTGTATCTTCAAGAGCTAGCCACATATCTGAACAGGTATCTGGTTCATTAATTCTGATGGCTGCTCAGTTTTCCACAGAATGCATGTATAACATCTGATAGAGTTCTGTCCCTGCCTATGAACTCTCAGGTTGCTTCCAAGTTCTTGTCACCACAAACAATGCCGAGATGCACATCCATTAAGACCTGCATGCGGGCAACCCCCATGGGTTCCCTCCTGCTCTGGGAGATTTTCTGTCTTTTTGATAAATCCTACTTAAAAAAAAAAAGACTTGCATGCAAGGCCAGAGTGGTGGCTCATACCTATAATCCTAGCACTTTGGGAGGCCAATGTGGGAGACTCATTTGAGGCCAGGAGTTCTAGACCAGCGTGGGCAACATAGTGAGACCCCAACTCTACAAAATGTAAAAAAAAAAAAAAATTAGTCAGGAGTGGTGGTATGTGTCTGTAGTCCCAGCTACTCAGGAGACTAAGGTGGGAGGATCTCTTGAGCCCAGTGGTTCAAGGCTGCAGTGAGCTATGATCACACCATTGCACTCTAGCCTGGGCAAGAAAGTGAGACCTTGTCTCAAAAAAACAAAACCAAAACAAAAAATACCTGCAAGCAGGTTTCTCTGGAGACGGATAGCCAGGACATATTTAGTTGCATAAATACTGGGAACTCACTTTCCAGTTTGCAGTCCTAGAGTCCCTTTTCTTCCAATTTTTACCCTTGTTATTACTAAGCTTTTAAATTTTTGTAAAGTGATATCTCATTGTTATTTTAACCTGCATTTTTTTCATTACTAGAGAGTTTGCACAGCTTTTATAGATTCATTAGACATCCAGACTCCTCCTTCAGTGCTTTGCCTATTTTATCCTTGGTCTAAGTTTCTATTGGATGTCCTGCTCTTTACGTGTTGGTTTCCAGAAGTTCTGTGTACATTTCACATAATAATCCTGAGTTTTAGAACTGGCAAATACATTCTTTTAGGCTGTCACTTGTCAGTTAACTTTATTTGTGATGGTCTTCTTTGAAAATAAGTCTTCTTTTTATGTACTTTAATCCACAAATCTCCCCCACCATGGTAATCTTTTTGGGCCTATCTGACTAAGGAGCAGAAAGCCTTCTAGACAAATTCTACAAGAGCTGAAACACTTAATTTTGACCTTTCTTATCATCATGGTAGACTTTTTAGGTCCACATGTCAAGGTCACAAAGATATTCTATACTTTCCTTATCTTCATAGGTACCCATTTATTTTAATTTTTGAAGAGATGATGTCTCACTATGTTGCCTAGACTGGTCTTGAACTCCTGGGCTCAAGCAATCCTCCTGCCTCAGCCTCCCAAAGTGCTGAGATTACAGGCATGAACCACTGCACCTGGCTTGGAGTTTCCACACATATGCAGGTTTGTTATTGAAGCTCTGAGTTTTGTTCCACTGATATATGTGTCTGTTCCTGTGTCAGTATTTGATATTTGACTATTTTCCCTGCAGAGACTATGGCCTGTCTTAATATTTGGTAGGAAAAGTCCTTGTAGATCCTAGATGTTAGGCCTTTGTCAGACATACAGTTGGCAAATATTTTTTCCCAGTCTGTGAGCTGTCTCTCCACTTTCTTGATGGTTTCTTTGGCTTTGCAGAAGACTGTCAGTTTGATGAGGTCCCACTTGACTAACTTATCTCTTATGGCATGGGCACTTGGGGTTTTGATCAGAAATTGGTTGCCAGTTCCAATATCCACAAGGGTGTCTCCCACATTTTCTAAGGTTCTTATAGTTTGAGTTTTTACATTTAGGTCTTTGATCCATTTAGAGTTGATTTTTGTGTATGGTGATAGGTAGGGGTCTTGTTTTAATCTTCTGCATCCGGTCAGTCAGTTTTCCCAATACCATTTACTGAATAGGTTCTCCTCTCCCTGGTGTTTGATGGTGGAGGCTTTGTTGAAGATGAGTTGGTTGAGAATTTGAGGTTTTGTTTCTGGAATCTTTATCCTGTTCCATTGGTCTATATGCCTGTTCTTGTACCAATACTGGGCTGTTTAATGGGTAATTTAATGGGTATTGTGTTAAATCTGTAAATTGCCTTGGGTAGGATGGACATCTTAACAGTGTTGATTCTTCCAATCCATGAGCATAGAATATTTTTTCATTTGTTTGTGTCTTCTTTCTTTTTTTCTTTTTTTAGAAAGCAGGATTTATTGAGAGGATAGAAAAACTCCCAAAACCGGAGGGGACATGAAGGAGTTGCCCTATCTTTGATTTCTTTGAGTTGTGTTTTGTAGTTTTCATTGTAAAGGTCTTTGACATCTCTGGTTGGGAAGATGCCTAGGTATTTCATTTTTGTGTGTGGCTATTGTGAATGGGATTGTGCTTTTTATTTGGGTTTCTGCTTGTTTACTGTTGGTATATAGGAATGAGACTGTCTTTTGCACATTTATTTTATACACTGAGACTTTACCAAAGTCCTTTATCAGTGCAAGGAGGTTTTTGACAGACTGTCTTGGGTTTTCAAGGTACAGAATCCTGTCGTCTGCAAAGAGGGATAACTTAACTTTCCCTTTTTCTATTTGGATACTCCTGATTTCCTTCTCTTGTCTGATTACTCCATTTAGGAGCAATTGTTTCCAGTACTATGTTGAACAAGAGGGGTGAGAGTGGGCATCCTTATCTTGTTCTGGTTTTCAGAGGAAATGGTTCCAATTTCTGTTTATTTAGCAGTATGTTGGTTGTGGGTTTCTTGTTGATGGCACTTACTATTTTGAGGTATTTTATTTTTATTCCACTGTGGTCTGAGCAGGTGCATGGCAGTATTCTAATCTTATGAAATTTGTTTATGCTTGAAGTATGGCCAAGGATGTGGTCTATCTTAGAGTACATTCCATGTGGTGATGAGTAAAATGTATATTCTGTGATCTGGGGGTGGAGTGTTCTATAGGTACCAATTAAGTTCATTTGGTCAAGTGTCACATTGAGGTTCCAGATCTCCTTGTTGATTTTTTGGTCTTGATTATCTAGGGTTGTTAGTGGGGTATTTAAGTCCTCAGCTATGATAGTGTTGGAGTCAATATCTTTTTTATGTTTACCTAGAAGCTGTTTTATGAAAGTGGGTGCTCCTATGCTGAGTGCTTATATGTTTAGGATGGATGTTCTATCTATGCCTAGATGTTAGAGGGTTTTTATCAAGAAGAGGTGATTGTTTTTATTGAAAGTTTTTTCTGTGTCTAATAATATAGTCATGTGATTTTTGTTTTTACATCTGTTGATGTATTTCATTACATTTATGGTCTTGTGGATGTTGAACCAGCTTTACATTCCAAGGATTAAGGTTACTTGATCATAGTGGATGACTTTTGAGATGTGTTGTTGGATCCAATTTGCTAGAATCTGGAATATTTTTGCATCTATGTTCATCAAGGGTATTGGCCTGTAGTTCTTCTTTGTTGAATCTTTACCTGTTTTGGATATCAGTGTGATGTTAACTTCATAAAATGATTTGGGGAAAGTTTCATCTTTCTTGATTGCCTAGAATACTCTCAATAGGATTGGTATCAGCTCCTCCTTGTATGTTGTGTAGAATTCTGCTGGAAAGCCATCTGGTCCAGGACTTTTTTTTGTAGGAAGTTTTCTTATGATGGAGTCGATTTCCTGGGT
The DNA here is from genome assembly GCF_000164805.1 of Carlito syrichta. Lineage (NCBI taxonomy): Eukaryota > Metazoa > Chordata > Mammalia > Primates > Tarsiidae > Carlito > Carlito syrichta. The sequence continues at coordinate 229,309 of NW_007253396.1, forward strand.
TGTTATCAGTCTATTTAAGGTCTTGATTTTTTTCTTGTTTCAACCTGGGGAGGTTGTGTGATGTCAGAAAGTCCTCCCTTTCATTTAGGGTTTCAAGTTTGTTTCCATACAGGTGTTTGTAGTAATCTTGGATAATCTTTTGTATTTCTTCTGGGTCACTTATGACTTGATCTTTTGCATTTCTGATTGTGTTTATTTGGTCTTTTTCTTGGTAAGTCTAGTTAGGGGTCCATCAATCTTGTTTATTTTTTTCAAAGAACCAGCTTTTTGTTTCATTGATTTGTTTTTTTTGTTTGTTTGTTTTGAGTTGGAGTCTCATTCTATCGCCAGGCTGGAGTGCAGTGGCATGCTCACAGCCACCCAAGCTGGGCTCTGGCGAGTCTTCTGCCTTAGCCTTCCAAGTAGCCAAAACTATAGGTGTGGGCTACCATGCCCGGCTAATTTTGTGTGTGTGTTGGGGGAGGTTTGGGGGAACTTTGTTGGCACTGATATTACAAAACAGTTGATAAAAATATTCCTCTGGATTGTACAAGAAGGGAGAGAGAAACCACTGATAAGACATGGGATATGATATTATTCAGACTTGGCTTCTTTCTCTCTTGTTTCATGAGAGGGTGGATCTCCTGGGTTTTAGTTTTTCTGTTTTCTGCAGGTAATTCTTCTTTAGTTTCTTGGTTAGCTCAGCCTGTTTTCCCTTTACTCCCCTTTTCCATTTTGCTTGCACTTTTTTGTCTGAAGATTTATCCTTTCCCACTGCCTTTTTTGACTTCACTTCCACTTTTGCAGAAGCAGGTTTAGCCGACAATCTCGCAGATCTCCTCTTGGGTACCTCCCTCAGTGGAGCTGACCTTCCTCTTGACCATCTTGGTGGGGGGCAGGGTACGTGCTGGGTGTCTGCCGGTGGCATCATGGACAGCCTTTGTGAAGCTGGACTGCCTGGCCGCTCTTTTTTTTCTTTTCAGAATTATATTAGCTATTTGTGTCTTAGTTGTTCTTTTTTCATTTTAGAGTCAGTGTGTCATGTTCCCCTCAAAATCCTGCTGAAATCTTTTTATTTATTTATTTTTCAAATAACTGTCTGAAATTGCTATAACCTTGCTGTGAATGGAGCAGGGTAAGGCCTCAAACCATCTCAAAACTGTTGTGGCAAGCACTTCTTTTTTGAGTTGAAGTCTCACTTTGTTGCCCAGGCTGGAGTATAGTGACACGCTCATGTCCACTGCAACTTCGACCTGCTGGGCTCAGGCTATCCTTCTGCCTCAACCTTCCAAGTAGCTGGAACTGCAGACCTGAACTACCATACCGGCTAATTTTTTATTTATTGTAGAGATGAGGTCTCGCCAAGTTGCCTGGGCTGGTCTCGAACCCGTGGGCTCAGGCAATCCACTTGCCTAGGCCTCCCAAAGTGCTGGGATTACAGGCTGAGTCACCAAACCAGGCCTGAAATCTTGACTGAAAATGTATTATACATATAAGCTATTTTTAGAAAAACATATTTCTACTGTTAAGCTTTAATAGGGTTTGTAAGAGTATTTTTAGGACTCTTGACTATGGCAATTATCAGAGATGTATTTAAAGATGCATTTGCAAAGATATAGTGAATATCAGGAAACTGTCTACATGTCCAATAATAGAAAAATGGTTAAATAAATAGAAAACAGCTATATGCAGTAAAATCATACTTTCAAAGAATCTTTAATGACACAAGAGAATGTTATTACTATACGGTTACATTGTTAGTTGATTAGATCACAGGGATTTAAATAGTCTTTATTATTACTTTGGGATATGTTTCAGATTTTTCTGGAGTGATCATGCTTTGTTTTTATAATTTTTTTTTTCTTTAAAGAAATTGTTGGAAGAGAGTGGATTTCCTGTTTGTCATCTGCCTCTGTGCAGAAACATGGGGAACACGGTTTTTGATCATCTGAGAGCTCATTCAGCAAGAAGTGAGTGTTTGTGCAGGCTTCCCAATGTGTGTCTGGCCCCTTGCCCAGGGAGCTTCCTCACAGTTAGGCTGCTTGACTCAACTAAGCATGAGTTAGTGTAATATTACTCATTCGTTTTTCATGTTACACATATTTAATAACTTGCTTCTGTGAGCAAAATGCTCTACTAGATCCAGTAAAGATGAAGAGGTAAGTGAAACTGCCTTGGCCCTGGCAGGGCTTTGTGCAGTGGTCCTCCTTCCTGTGCCTTCCATCTGTGGACCCACCCAACTGTGGGCCAAAAGTGTTTAAAAAAAAAGATGGTTGCGTCTGTACCAAACACGTACAGATATTTTTTTTCTTGACATTATTCCCTAAACAATGCAGTATAACCAATACTTAAATAGCATTTACATGTTATTAGATATTATAAACAATCTAGAGATGACTTAAATTATATGAGAGGATGTACAAACACTGCAGCATTTTATATAAGGAATTGAGCATCCATGGAGTTTAATATCTACAGGAGTCTTTGAACCAGTCCCTCACAGATCCTGAGGGACAACCACAGGTCATACAAAGATTCAGGGTTTGGGCCAGGCACAGTGACTCAAGACTGCAATCCCAACTCTTTGGGAGGCTGAGGCAGGAGGATGGCTTGAGCCCAGGAGTTCAAGACCAGCCTGGGTAACATTGTGAGACCTCATCTCTACAAAAAATTAAAAAATTGGCCAGGCGTGGTAGCATGCACCTGCAGTCCCAGCTATTGGGAGGCCAAAGTGGAAGGATTGTCTGGGCCCAGGAGTTCAAGGCTTCAGTGAGTTGTGATCATGACACTGAACTCCAGCCTGGGCAACAAGGTGAGACTCCCAACTTAAAAAAAGTTCCTATTAAGGAGATTACCTGATTTCATTGGACCTGAGAGACTATTTATAGAGACCTTAGGAAATTAACAGACCCAATAATTTAGAGACCAAAAGAGAGTGAACCCAGCAGAAGTTGGACAGGATTCATAGGGACCCTGTGGGCTCTACTCTGGGTTCTGCCCACTTAAGAAGTAGTGTCTTATTCTGATTCCCACAGGAAGCCTTCCAGTTACTAACCTTTGTTCCTCAGAGCTGCGTGTCTTTGTGGAGATGCCTCTGTGGAGAGGAACTGAGTAGGTTCCAGCTGGTCCTATAAGCAGCATGGGCTCCCTTCCTTTTTCCAGACTTCCTGACAGCTTATTTCACCATGATGAGGAGTGAGCCAGGAGAGCATGGGGAGGCAGGCAGTGTTCCTTCCACATTCTCCCTCCTGGGATGTGGAGGTGGAATCCTTCCCCTTCTGTACCGTGCAAAGAACTCCCCATGTGGAATTCCCACCTATAATCATCTTACACCATTCTCACAACTGCTTCGTGTATTCTTATTCTCATTTTATAAACAAGTGATAAATTTGGGTAAGAAAATGGAGACAGATGGGACCAAGTGATCATTTTGGAATTCTGGATGAAATGAGGAGAAAAGGTTTGGGGTACAAAGTCAGGGAACTTTTTTTTTTAAAAAAAGAGACTTGGAACTTATTTATAGGACAGTGTTTCTCAAACTTGAGTGTATATCAAATCACCTGGAGGCCTTGGTAGACCACATGCTGCTGGGCTGCATGTCCCGGGTTCTTGATTCATGAGGTCTGGGGTGGGGCAGGAAAATGTACTTTTTCAACACATCCCCACAGGATGCTGGTGCTGTTGGGACCTCCCTCTGAGAACCATTGTAGGCTAAGACTATCTGGCAAAATATAATTGACCACCTGCTTTTATATCACATGTGAGCTAGGAATGGTGTTTTATGTTTTAAGTGGTTGAAAACATATTTCGTGCATATGAAATATGAAATTCAAATTTCACTGTCCATAAATAAAGTTATATTGAAACACAGTCACATTTACTTATTATATATTGTCTATGGCTGTTTTTTTTTTTTTTTTGAGTTGGAGTCTCACTCTGTCACCCAGACTGGAGTGCAGTGGCTGCTCCCAGCCACCGCAGCCTCAATCTGCTGGGCTCTGGCTATCCTTCCACCTCAGCCTTCCAAGTAGCTGGAACTACAGGCACGTGCTACCAAGCCTGGCTAATTTTTTTTGTAGCGATGAGGTCTGACCAAGTTGCCCAGGTGGGTCTCGAACCCGCGGACTCAGGCAATCCACTCACCACAGCCTCCCAAAGCGTGGGATTACAGGCTGAGCTGCTGAGCCCGGTTTATGGATGTTTTCATGCTAAAACAGCAGGATTGAATAGTTGCGTCATCATGAGTATGGCTCACAAAGTCATATTTACTATCTGGTCCTTTGCACAAAAAGCTTGATGCCTCCCTGGGCTAAGGTGATGGGGCTACTTGAGATGGAGAGTCTAGTAAAACAGGAGAGAAGTAACTATAGAAGGGACAACATTCTGCCTGGGGCAGTAGGAGATGTGGTTACAAAAGAAGGTCTCTCATCCTCTGAAATTCAAGGGAAGTTGGTGAGTGTAAGGATGAGTCTAGGTAAAATTGGAGGTGTGCCCATTGGTTTGATAAAGCTCACTTAACAGAAGTGGGAGGCATGGGGAATTGATAAAATTGGCTAAAGTTTAAATTAATATTTAAAGGCAAATAAGAGAAATTACAAAGGGTTCGTTGAGGTTGAAGGTCATTCATTTTTAGTGGCACCATTTGCATAATGGGTACCATTTTATCCTACTTTGCTTATAGTCCCATTGTAGAAGTAGAGAAGATAATCAGAGAACAGATCCAGAATGTAAAGACAGGTATGCCTTGGAATTAAGGGTGTTCGTGAAAGAGCTGGGCACGTGCTCAGCCACATAAAAGCATCCTGAGTCAAAAGGAGAAGAAGCCAAGAGAAGATTGACGGGAGGAGATGAAGGGATCAATAAATAGAAGGACTGTCTAGTGGATGCTTGAAAGTTAAGAATCCTCGGCCAAAGCATGAGTTATGACAGTTTAGAATATATTAATATTCAGTGAACCAATTCCAGAGGATGGCAAGGTCCTGGTATGATCACAAGAATGGATAGCTGAATGAGGTGAAAATAGTCATCAATGAAACTGAGGGCAGCAAGAAACTAGAGAACTAGAGTGTTAGAAGAGTTATCCACATGGACATTGGAGACACCAAGTATTCCAATAATGTGGTTGGGCGTGGTGACTCAGGCCTGTAATCACAGAACTTTGGGAGGTAGAGGTGGGAAGATTGCTTGAAGCTAGAAGTTTGAGATTAGTCTGAGAAACATAATGAGATCCCATCTCTACAAAAAAGAAAAAGAAAAGAAAAAGAAAAAAATTAGCAGACATGGCAGTGCATGCCTATAGTCCCAGCTATTCAGGAAATTGAGGCAGAAGGATCCCTTGAGTCCAGGAATTTGAGGCTGCAGAGAGCTTTAAACATTGCATTTTGACCTGGGTGACAAAACAAGACTCTGTTTTTAGAAAAAAATCCATTTTGGGAGGTGGAGACGAGAGGATTGCCTGAGCCTACAGGTTCGAGACCAGCCTGGTCAATATGGCGAAATCTTGTCTCTACAATAAATTTTTTAAAAAATTAGCCAACTGTGGTGATGTTAATTCCAGTTAATTGGAAGACTGAGGCAGAAGGATCAACTGAGCCCAGCAGGTTGAGGCTGTGCTGGCTGTGAGTGTGCTACTGCACTCCAGCCTGGATAACAGAGTGACTCTAATTCAAAAAACAAAAAAAATCAAGAATGTGAGCATGTAAAGTAAGCAGATGTCAGAGGAAGAATAACTCTCAAAAGGACAGTAACACTTTAAGAAGAGTAAAGTTCTGGAAGTGTTACTGGGAGTCAGGAAAATCTCAACCTCACCTACCCACCAGGGTGGGAAAATGGCCCTCCACCTCAGTGAGGCTGCAGGGAACTGCTGGTCTTGAGCCAACACTGAGCCTTAGTCATGGCTAGGAATTAGGTAGTGTTCTATGAGTCTGGGATGCTGAGAGGTTGCAGGAGTAGGAGGAAGAAAATAATGGCATAATATGGGAATGAGGGTACTGGGAAAAACGTATTTTTGTTCTTGGCCAATTATGCCAACTATGTGATACCCACTGTGATTGAACAACTATGATGGCTCCATGTCGATGGCCCTAAGTCTCAGGGTAGAATCAGACGGTGAGTTATGGATGCTGAGGCTGGGGCAGGCAAAGGCCTTCGATTGTTAGTTTTGGACTTTGTCTCTTAGGGATTCAGGATGATGCAGTGAAGAATTTCCTCACTCACTCATTTGACAGATGATTATTAAATATGTTTCAGGCAATGTAAGACATGTAGGAACACAGAGATGATTATGCAGGTTTGCTGTCTTTGTCTGTGCAAAAAGTTTAGTGCAAGGGTGTGATCACATGGGGGACTGCACATAACATCAATAAGGGTGCCTGATCTCACACCAGGTGAAGTGGGGACCAAAGGAAGGCCCAAACTTTACCAGTCCGATGACCACTTGTATATCTAATTCTGAATTGGACTCCACATCTTTAAAGTTAAAAAAAAAGAGTGGGATAAATGGATGTGGGATAGTATTAAAAGTGTACTGGAGGGCCATCTGAGTGTGCACGGGAGTATTCTTCCTACTTGAGAAGACTGGGGAAAGTCTTTCTGACAGAGGTCTTCAAGAGATTCCAGAGACTATCTGAACTTAGACCAGCTGGTAGAGTGGAGGCTCTGAGGGTTCAAGAAGAAGAAGAAACAGGAGATTATAAGCAGAATGAAGGTACAGGTATCTAGAGGCTTAAAGGTATAGGCACATTTGTAAATTGCTCAGGGTGATAGAGTGGAATGTCTGATGGCTAGAAGTGTTCAGAGGTGAGACAGCTGCCCTGTAATCCAAGTCTGGTTTTTCATGAGGATTTTGGCAAGTCACTGAGGATTTTGAAGCCAGGGAATGACATGTTGAAATTCCTGTTTTAAAAAGTTGGTTTTGATCGCAGTGTGGAGAATAAACTGGGACAGTCTCCTTCTCAATTACTCACAATACATGGTACTTTAATTGCAGCCCTTCTCATGCCCTGCTTTGTATTAAAGGTGTTTTGTAAACTGTTTTTTCTCCTACTCTGAACTCTCAGGTGCTAGGACACCTATTTTATTTAAAGGCACAATATCTCCTCTCATATACTAAGTTTTTTCTTGGACCTGGTAGGTCTCAGTAAGCACTAGTGTGGATATCAGTGTACCCTCTTATGGACAACAATCTTTCATATTTTATCCTGGGTTTTCTCATCCCCAGGTCCCAATTTACTCCCCAGAACTCAACACTATTTCTTCTAGATACAAGACCCAATATCAGGACTGACAATTTGACAAAAGATACATTTTTTAAAAATTTGAATTTATATATGTAAAAAGTTTGCAAAAATGCATTACATTGTTTATATACTTATGCTTACATCAAAAAAGGAAAGATTACACAACATTAGGCCTGCTTTTTTTGTGCTTTTGTGCATCAGGCACGTGGAGGTGTGAGAACAGAACTCACCTGAGATTGAAATCAAAAGATGGACACAGAGACATGGAGTGCAGCAGAAGCGAGACATTAATGATGGTCTTGAAAGATCGGGTGTCTGGTGGGCAGGTACACTGGAGCTGTTGCAGTTAGCATATTTGTAACCATAGGCTGAACTTTCTAGAGTTTACAATGGTTTCCCGGATGTCACCTACATGGCACACATTGATTGGGTCGTGTAATTAGTTCACTTGCATGTTCTATTTGTTGATTGGTTTAGGGTTGCTACAAAAATTCCTTCATTTACATGTATTATTTGCTGATTGGTTTACAGGATTTCATTTTGATTGGCTTCCTCCGAAATTTGAACATAAAAACCTGCCAAAGTGAAAGCCCATGAAAAAGAAAACAAAGAAGCAGGAAGTGACTCAGCGAAGGCATTTAAACATGGCTCAGGGCTCATTTTGAAAATAAATTATTCTATTTCGTACAGGGGTAGCATGATGTAGCCACCTCTTTTGTGAGTTGGAACAGTGTGATTCACACTCCTCAGGGCGGAATTGCCTTAGATGAGGTGATATTAAGTTTCCAGACTAGAATCTTTAGAGAACAGATTTGGGGCATAGCACTGTCCAGCTCTTTCCCCGACTCCTCTGAACAAGTGAATAGAATAACAATGTATTTCCTCTCAGCTTGGGTCCTGCTCTCAGATCCTTGTGGTGGCAACACTGGAGATTTCCTAGACTGGGTTAATTGCTGATTTATTGTCAAAAACAACATCAAGCTTGAACAATGACATGGCTGATGCTGAACCTTCTCCCTGCAAATCCCTCAGGTAGTTTGTGCTTCACATATGGTCCCAGGAGCCCAGATGATGATACTTTGACCTGGAAGCCCTCCTCTAGTTCTTCTGAACACTACAGACCCCCTTGTTCCCTCTGCCTTATCCCTGTCTTATAGACTATGGGCAGTATGAGGTCATCCTGGGTCACATTTGCATTTGTAAGGGAAAATTGCCCCTTCATCCTCTTAAGTTTCTCTGAAAATCAACTGACAAAAGACAGATTAATAGGAGAAAAGGCACACACAGTTTGTTAATGTGCCCCCGGGGGGGGGGGGGGGGAGGG
>NW_007253396.1:237983-239017 GCF_000164805.1 Carlito syrichta
GGGGGGGGGGGTAAGAATCATAGGGTGATGGCCTAACAATTTAATGGTGCATGCATTATTTTGTATATCCTATTTCATAGGGGGAAGGGGGGATGGAGGAATGATAGACCCAATGTTCAGACAAGGGTTCTCTTTTGGGGCTGACTGGGGCAAGAAATCAGATGGTTGAGAGGAGGAACAGAGGTTGCTTTATGTAGATACAGTCCCCCAGATAATCTCTTGAAGCTGCCCTCAGAAGAATAGATGAAGATTCCGTCTGAACATAGTGATCATTCCAGTCTCTTCCTCACTCTTTGCCCAGACTGGAGTGCAGTGGTGTGATCATAGCTCACTGCAGCCTCCAACTACTGGGCTCAAACTCCTGCCTCAGCTTCCCTCCTGAGTAGCTGGGACCACAGGTGTCTGCCACCATGCGTAGCTAATTTTAAAAAATTTTTTGTAGAGAAGGGATATTTGATGAAACTTTCTAGTGAGAAAGTCTTAGAAAATTACATTTATTTTGAAAAGGTGCTACTTAATCAGATAAGGAGAGTGTCCTTCTCAGTGGCTCAGGAAAGAAGAGGATTTGAGACTGGAGGCAGAGAGAGGTCAGAGAGTTGTTTTTTGTTTTTTTTGTTTTTTGTTTTTTTTTGGTAGAGACAGGATCTGTTTTGCCCAGGCTGGTCTTGAATTCCTGGCCTCAAGTGACCCTCCTGCCTCCGCCTCTGAAAGTGCTGAGATTACAGCCTGGGCCTCTGAAAATGCTGGAATTACATGCATGAGCCACCACACATAGCTGACAACTTGGGTCTGAGGTTTAATTCTGAGACCCTTCAAATTTCAAAAGCACTCACTATGCCAAGGGCCATATCTTGGGGACTCATTTTCTGCATTCTAACATATCTTTCAATGTGCTCGGCATGGTGCTGTGTATACATGTATGGGGGTGAGGTATCTTCTAAGCACATATTTAACTGAAATTACCTTTATATGGTTAGGTAAATAAGATGAATTATAGGCTAAATTAAAGTCTAGGAAAATGTTATCCCCCTTTT
>NW_007253396.1:239280-240677 GCF_000164805.1 Carlito syrichta
GAAAGAAGGGGAATATAGAATATAAATCTGCACAGTTTCAAGGATGCTTTAACCATCAGAATTCAGTGGCACTGGAGAAGGCACATCAGCCTGGGCACCATTCTCTTCCCAGATTCCTTAGCAGAGAATCAGTTAGGGGTGGAGGCTGGGTAAAACTCCTGGAGGTTTACTCCCTGGAGAGGGTCTCCAGGAGGAGCCAGAGGCAAGAGGGTGAGGCACCAGATGGAAGTCACAGTGTGTGACATGCTCTCTCTCACTGTTTCTCAGTTAGCTCACTAAATCTACAAAATCACAGGGTGACTACATTTCTGGAGGAAAGGAGCAAACTGTAGGTTGTTATGTAAGGGATAAGAAAACTACTTAGAAAGTGTTGTGATTACTACTGTTTTAGCAAAGTCCTGGAAGGAGAGTTGTTGAGGATATTTGAGCATGCATCTGCCCCTGAAGGCTGGAAGGTCAACTGAAGGAGGGAGAGAAGTATTGACCCCAGGGCTGCTCAGGTGATTTAGGAGGGTTTCCTGGGACCTCTGAAAATGGGAAGGAAGTGAATCCTCTGCGTGTAAAGGAAAAAAAACACACCACACTGCTTCACCTCTCTGCTCTCACTCAGTACAGAACACTTCCGTGACAAGCTGAGGAAGAGTTTTCCCACACACCAAGCAATTCCCCAGCAGACACCAACTAGGTGTCCTCTAACTCAGTTCTGACAGTTCTACCTGGAGTCAGCTTCAGGTCCCACAGATTAGGGGCTCAGCGCTGCAAGACTGCACCCACTTCAAATGCCAGTTGCAAGTCCCAGTTTGTGAGCTGTGCTTCTGACTGACCGACTGATTATAAATCAGGGTTCCCACAACGCCATGGGTTTCACTGATTTGCTAGAGTGACTCACAGAACTCAGAGAAATGCTAAATGCATTACTTACACTGACTGATGTATCATGCAGAATAACATAAAGGATACAGATGAACAGCCAGAGGCAGAGATGGAAAGGGCAAGGTATGGGGAATGTGACCCCCACACCCTCTCTAGTCACACTCCCTCTCAGCACTTCCAAGTGTCCAGCAACATGGAAGCTCATCGCATCTCACTTGGTCTTTCCAGTGACTGCCCCTATCCTGAGACGACCTAGGAGCTCCAGCTTGAGCTCCTCAGGAGCATACACTCTGCTGTGCTCCAAAGAGCTGGTTATGCAAAGGACACTCTCACCACTTAGGAGATCCCAAGGGTTTTAGAAGCTCTGTTCAAAAACCAAATATTGTAATGAAAGGTAATTCTGTCACCCTTAACACTAGGAAATTATGAAGGATTTAGGAACCCTGTGTCAGGACTTGGAATAAAAAAAACAAGACACATACACAGTTTAGTCCTCTGTCACATTCAACCAACTGCTGATCAAA
>NW_007253396.1:240697-241542 GCF_000164805.1 Carlito syrichta
TCAAAAGTGTTCAGAAGATAATTTGTGTCTGTACTGAAGATGTACAGACTTTCTTGTCATTATTCCCTAAATAATGTAGCATGACAATTGTTTACCTAGCATTTACAATGTACTGTGTATTATAAACAATCTAGAGATAAATGATTCAAAGTATATGGGAGTTCTTCCTGGCTGTTTTGGGGGAAAAAACAGTGTAGGGAGGATGTGTGTAGGTTATATGCAAATCTGCGTCATTTTGTATAAGGGTCATGAGCTTCTGAGGGTTTTGACATCTGCATGAGTCCTGGAACTAGGTCCCCACAGATGGAGAGGGATGACTGCATTTATTAAATAATAGGACTGGCCCAGGCTGAATGGAACTTCTGACAACTCTGAGAAACTGCTCAGCATCTGCCTGGAAATGGGGCAGGTCAGGCACACATTGGTGGCCAACTGGCACACAATGGTGCCCAGACCCACCTGGGCAGTGCCGCACCTGCGAAGCCAGGCTGCTGTGAAGCTGCTTACTAGGGTTGGGCGAGCCAGGAGGGCAATGTGCAGGTGAGTCTGGAGGCTAAGGTCATCTGTAGTGACTGGGAAGCTGCAGGGCAGCCTTGGGAGAATACCCCCACCCCTTTTCTCCAGGAGATAAGGATCACTAGATTGGAAGTTCCCTGAGTATGGAAGGGTGAATGCAGGGGGTGAGGCATGGGATTGAGATGTTAGAAACAATAGAAATCCTATTTCCTGACAGATCCACAGACAATGGTGGGCCCAGGGAGTGATACACTGTTACACAGTCAGAGGTTAGAAGAACAGTAGGGAACTGTAGTCATTGCTATATTTGTATCCAGCTTCAATTGCAT
>NW_007253396.1:241717-243692 GCF_000164805.1 Carlito syrichta
GAGACCTCGTCTATACAAAAAAATTTAAAAAAATTAGCCGGGTGTAATGGTGCACTCCTGTAGTCCCAGCTATTTGGGAGGCTGAGGTGGAAGGGTGACCTGATCCCAGAAGGTCAAGGCTGCAGGGATTTGTGATTGTGCCACTGCACTCTAGCCTGGGCAACAGAGTGAGACACCAACTCAAAGAAAAAGTATAATAATAAATATCCCAACCAACAACTCTCAAGTAGCTATATCTGTCATCATTTTACAGATGAGAAAATGAGGTGCAGAAAGGGTTTATTAAAGAAGGACAAAATCATAGATTTCTCAACAAATTGGATGGAATTGGTAACAATCATTCTTAATAATCTATCACCGAAACAAAGAACCAAAGACCACATGTTCTCACTTATAAGTGGGACCTCAACACTAATTACAAAAGCACAAGGGAGGGATTGGCAGTCACAGGGCACTGCCAGGGGAGGCGGAAGGAAGGAGCATATAACAACACAAAGCGTACTTAATTCTATACCAGGGGAAGTGAGGACACGTTGGAGGTCCAAATTTTACCTGTACAGACGTTATTAATGTACCTAGTCCTGATTTGTACCCCACATCTTTATACTAAAATAAAGTCATATACTTGATGGAAAAAAAAGATAAAAGCTTATGAAAGTGGTTGAGTTAAGGTTTCTGAAGACTATGCCCCTAACTGCTGGCCCGTGTTGCTTCCTCTGTCCTCCTATAGGAAGGGATCAGACCTGTGTGCTGTACTCCAACCTGGTAGGCTGGTTTTCACTAGCTTCCTGAAGTAGGAAGGAGTAGAGGCTGGGACTGACTTGACAGAGGGTCTCGATAGCTTCTTATTGAGGGAATCAAGGTCCTCTGGGCTGGGGAATGGGCAGGGCAGAACATGTTAGGGCTTTGAGAGCAAGTCCTAAGAGTCCCAGGTGGCAGCGTGTTAGAAGGGCTGTCCCCTCTGTCAGCAGTCTTCTCATATACCCATCCATCTTCAAGGACTGCCTTTCTTCACCATGCCAGACTCTCCCTCCCATTCATTCCTTCCAAAATAATGGTCGAGGTTCCTGAGTGAAATGGGAAGGCAGTGAAGCAGGAGTTAAAATCTTACATTTTGAAAAGTTTGCCCTGGCAGGCTGGGGGAAGGCAACTCAAATTTTCTTGCAGTCAACTGCTTCCCATTCTCTGATTCAGGGGCAAGAGGTGACAGGTGGCAGAGAGTTCAACAGCTCCCCTATGTCACTGTCCCCAAAGTCCCAAGAGTTCCCAGGATGTCTCCCTTCCTGCCCACTTTAGCAACTTGCCTGACCTGCTAGAATCCCAGCCAAATTTGCCTTTGCTCCACCTGGTTAGGGTGCCTCAGAACTGTCCCGACCAGCGGGACAAGTAAAACGTGGGCACGAGGAGGACTACCTGCTGCTGGTGAAAAGAGAGAGAGAGACCAAGAGAGAAAGAGACAGGAGACACGCAGAATGGAGGCAAGACAGTGTTCTGATCAAGCCTCTAAATTTTATTGTTAGGCGATTGCTTATATACATAGCAAAGAGGGGCGGGCTGAAATAGGGCGTGTGGCGGCTTATGATAGGAGGAAGAGTAGTGGGTGGTATGAGGAGAGGAGGTGGGAGGGGTGTTGTGGCTTGGCGCGCGCGGGCTTTTTGGAGGACAAAGAAGAAGGCTTATATGAGATGATTGCTATTTTTAAAATGGCTCCCAACATCTCCTCCCTTTCTGTTCAAAGACAGAAGGGATGGTGAGCATTAACCGGGTGAGGGAGTAGGGGCCCGGCTCCTCCCGTGGATTCTCCGAGTCCACCACCATTGGCTCTTGGTATCTTTTGGGGAGGAGAGGCAGAGCCAGAATTGATTTTTGAGAAAATTAGAAAATTAGATACCAACCTCTATGCAAGCCAGGCGTGCTCACAGGGATACCCAGAGGAGGTCGAAGTTTTTGAGACCTTCCCTTGCAATACATTGTT
>NW_007253397.1:0-972 GCF_000164805.1 Carlito syrichta
GTGATACAGACTTACTTTCTGCCTCCCACATTAACAACATTTAATTCACTGTCCAGTATGCTGTTTGAAGACAATGTGGTAGAACATTTTCTTTGCACCATGCCAGCTGATATTTTTTACGTACATCTCAGTACATATTCCATCTCTTCATTTGCTTTTTCATGCAATTTGAAGAGAAAACTTCAAACAAACATACATTTTTCAAAAATCTGTGTGCTGGCATAAGTTTGTCCTATATAATCACCAGCAATCGCTTTATGTTCCCGAGAGGGGACATCCATGTGCAAAGGTTAAGGTTCATTTGGAAGAATAATAAAATAAGAATAAACCAAGAAAACTGGTTAATTAAGGTAAAAAAAGCAAGATTTTAAAAAAAGTCAGATTTTAGAGTATCCTATAAAGTTTTAGAATTAAGAGTGTGGTAAAAAAAAAAGGGGGTGATGCTAACTTATGGTTAGATGGATCAATGGAACAGAAAATTCAAAAAGACTCAACTGCACGGAAAATTTTATGGAAATTGCTTTGTAACATTACAAGCAAATATAATCCAAATGAATAATAATGAAATTATTTTTAAAAGATACATTTCCATGTCTTAGAAATGTAAACGTTATTGCAGGATGATTTCACACAAACTTAGAACAATGTCATATCACGTTTCACTGCTCTGCACTCTACTTTCCTGCATTCATGGCCATTTCTAAGGATCTTGCTTGGTTACCAGATTAGAACTGTTATGCAATGATACTGCAATTATACAGAAAACAACCCTATTACATAATGCAGTTTATAATGATAAAAGCAATTCACAGCACAGAAGCACAGTGTACCTCCTTTTAAATTCTAGTACTGAATAAGCTCTTTTTAAATTCTTTCACAAAAGGACAATCATGATAAATAATGGAACTGTCTGTTACAAAACAAACACATACTCTTTCATGACTATCTCCCACAGTCTGGTAGTTGTGCCCT
>NW_007253397.1:1192-10454 GCF_000164805.1 Carlito syrichta
AAACCTTAGCTGGGCTCCGTGGCTCAGCCTGTAATCCCGCACCTTTGGGAGGCTGAGGTGAGTGGATTGCCTGAGTCCATGGGTTTGAGACCCGCCCGGGCAGGCGAGACCTCATCTCTACAATAAATAAAAAAATTAACGGGTGTGGTAGCGCGTGCCTGTAATTCCGGCTACTCGGAAGGCTGAGGTGGAAGGATCGCCGGAGCTCAGCAGGTCGAGGCTGCGGTGGCCAGGAGCGGCCACTGCACTCCAGTCTGGGCGACAGAGTGAGACTCCAACAAAAAAAAAAAAAAAAAAAAAAAAAAAGTCAAACCTTATAATACAGCTAAAATGCTCCCAATCATGGTCACAGCCAAATACGTTAATCCATAGCCACCTGGTTTATTTTATTCTCAAAGCATTTTTATAACAATGTACCTAATTAATATCTCAAAATATCCTTGCAGTAAGCCTAAGTGCCCATGAAGGGACAGAGCTTCCACATCCCAACTGGTTCCTCCCATGGCCCCTCAGCACACATATCAGTAAGGACTGGCAACACTGTGACTTCACGCATTTTTCACTGTGGCAAACCACACATAAAAGTTGCCATTTTAAGCATCCTACAAAATTTTATAATTAAGAGTGTGGTAACAAAAAAGTGTGATGTGAACTCATAGTTAGACAGATCAGTGTACCAGGCAAACACCTGAGCAGCATCAAGTACAATCCTACACTGGGCACTGCACACCAGGCATCTCCAGAAGGTTCTCACCTTCTCCCTCCAAGCCCAGTACATGGCTCTGCTCCCGTCTCTCTGAATCCGACAGCTCATGGGACTCCTCCCATGATGGAATCACGGGTTGTCTTTTGTGCCCGCTCAATTTTGCTCAGCACGGCACCTTCAGGGTTCGTCCACATGGCATGTATCAGAATTCCCTTCCTTTTGAGGCTAAATGCATTCCATTGCATGTGTGCAGCATGTGAACACATGAGAAGTTTCTACCGCTTGCTCCTGGGAATTATGCCACTGTGAACACTGATGCACACCTCTCTCTTCCGGTTCCTGCTTTCAGCTATTCTGCACACGTGTCCAGTTCTGATTTTCTGAGGAACCGCCACACTTTCCCACAGTGGCTGCACCGTTTTCCATTCCTACCCACCATGCACATGAGTTCTAATCTCTCCAGCCCTCACCAATGCTTACTGTATTCTGGTTTTTTTCCCCCAATAGCAGCTATCCTGATGGTGTGAAGTGGTGTCTCACTGTGGCCATGACCTGTGTTTCCCTGATGATGACTGGCCCAATGGGACCGGGGTCTACACAACACTGGGATCTCTGAGAGAAGAGAAGGTCATTAACCAAAACTGTCTTCTGATGTTCATGGTGAGGAAAGAACTTAGTAAAGGGCAGTGAGGGCAATGGAGTCAAAAATGCCTTGCAAAAGGAATTTAAAAGTCAGGATTTCAAAATGTCCTGTGCATTCCTTTCTGACAAGAACTGACAACAGTAAGCAAAAAAGTACTTAAGCATGAAAGATTTGCTTTTCTCTGAACTTTTCTTACAAAGAAGAGGTAATTTTTTTATCATTATCAAGAATACTTGATTCAGTACAACTCCCTAGAATATACAGAGTCCACCAACTAAAGCCACATAAGGCTAAAGTGAAGCCTGCTTGTGACATGTCTGTGTGGCAACAGAACACTTGACAAATCTGGTCTGTGTCAGAAGCTCAAATGCAGAGCAGTCTGGAAAGGAACGCATGTTAATGCGCAACCCATTCGATAGTGGTTATACATTCAGAACAAAAATCCATACAGCAGTAATCAGAAGCACGAATGGAAACCACATGAAGTCTGGTGTGCCGACTTCCACTCTGGCATCCTAGACCCGATCCCAGTTCCGTGTGGACACAGCCGGTGGTGCTTACCACCACTTGAGCAAGCAGGGCTTTTGAAGCACCCAGGACACAGCAGGAGTCCAGAAACTATTTGCTGCAGTGGGAGAAATGCTCCGAGGCTCGAGTGTGCTAAGATCAGCAACTTCCCACTTATGTACGAACACATCTGGATATGACCATGATCAAAATACCCCAAGAGTGGCCATGATGACTTTTCTGACATCACCGTTTGAATCAACACACTCACTGCAGTGTTCCGGGCATGTGTTCCTTCTGGACAGGGACAGAGGTCTGTGGTTCTGGGGAGGGGCGAGGCACAGACGGTGCTGAAGCTGGCTGTGGAGGACCGGACATCTTTGGGAATCTCCACATGTTTCGAATCTCCTTCTTCAACCATCAGACCAATCAGTGAATCGAGCCATAGGTTGTTAGTTCCTTCTTCAACCTACATTAAAAAAAACAACTGAGAGATGGAAAGGGTCATGACCGCAGGAGGTCGCTTATTCCTCTGCTGGGTAACTGTCTTCATCAAGCTAAGAGCCGCTTCTAAGACATGTGCCTCCTCTTCCATCTGCTCCCTTCCTCCACTCATGCCTTCCCTCACACACCTCCCCCCCCACCCAGTAACAAACGCTCTCCCAAATAAAGGATAAACCTAGACTCCTTCTTCTAATGGCCTCCAGGTGGAAGCACTGCCATCACCACCTTCTCTCTGTCCATAAACACAAATCCCAAACAGGAGACTGTGGTTATGTGTCTCAACTGTGTGTCTTTCCCGTTTCTATCCAGTGGCCTGAGAATTCTAAGAACTTAGTCCTAGCTACTGAAATTAACTTGCAGCAGAATCTTAGTCTCTGGATAAAAAGAACACTCCACTGTACAGAGAGAACTGGTTAACTATTCTGGTTAATGTGAAGTATAGCTTTCTTCTTTCTCCATATTTAATTCTTCCCCTGCATATCTATTTACAGAACCTGAGAAATAACACAAAACCTCATGAGTTTTTTCATAAGTTCATCAGAAATATGGTGGTAGCTCAGCTAACCAAATTTTAAAAAATAGATAATACCAATCAAAACCCTAAGTAAGCCAAAAGATAAATTTTTGATTAAGAAAAAGGTACTTTAAGCATTTCAGCATTTATTTTAAAAGGGCTGATTGTAATTTACTTACTGAAAAAAGGTAATTTTTTTTTTTACTTCTAGAAAACCTTCAGATAATGATATTTTATAAGTTCAGTAATGGAAGAAAATATCATTCCTTTAAGATTTTCTATTATTCCCTTTCAGTTACACTCCATAAGGGTCACTGCAGATGTAGTGAATGAATAACAGAACAATAGGCTGCAGAACACTCACTGAGATAGTGCTGACAGGGAAGAGCCTCGTCCAAGAGGGGCATGCTGGAACAACACTGACTCTGATGCTTACTAGTATGTGTACTTTTTTTTTTGAGTTGGAGTCTCACTCTGTCATTCAAGCTGAAGTGTGGGAGCATGCTCATGGCTATTGTAGCCTCCACCTGCTGGGCTCAGAGGATCCTTGTGCCTCAGCCTTCTAAGTAGCTGGAACTACAGATATGTGCCACCACACCCAGCTAAGTTTTTGATTTGCTGTAGAGACAGGGGTCTTGCCAAGTTGCCCAGGCCGGTCTCGAACCCCTGGGCTCATGCAATCCTCTCGCCTCTCCCTTCCAAAGTGCTGAGATGACAGGCATGAGTCATTGCACCTGGCTCATGCACTACACTTAAAATCAAATGGCATAGCAAGCTAAGGGCCAGGACCATCTAAATTTACTTATTACTGAGTGAGAAAAAGATGACATCCTGGTGGAGCAAAATATACATAAGAAGTGGGCACAGAAAACCAAGCAAGAATGTCTGGCCAAGCACAAGCTGAGGAAAAAGACTAACACAGCTAAGAAGGCAGGTGCTTACTTGTTTGCCACATGTTAGAAAGTCTTATTTTTCTGTGAACTGTTCATTTTTCTTTCTATGTCCAAAAGTGCAGTTAAGATTATTATTAAGCTAACATTGTTTTTTCTCCAAAAGTGTTTAATTATCTGCTTACAAACAGCTAACTCAAAATCACAAGGTAAAATGATAAATTTTCTTTAAAAATAGATAGAAAAAAGCATCAAGTGGTATGAAGACCACTGAACTAGAAACAGGGCTGATATCCAAGCACAGAGCACACCATTCAAATGTAAAACTTTTTTTTTTAAGAAAAGATTAAAAAAAAAACAATGGGTTTCTAAAATCGGAGTCAGACACTGTGCTGAACTGAAGCTGATCCTGCCACTGTCTCACTCACATAAACCATACAAGAGACTCCATGTGTCCTCCACCAGCATGACCTGACACCTTCCAGGAGGCGGCCAAGAGTGGTTACTATCACTCCAGCTGCTACTGTATCTAAATAGCACACCTGCTCATGGCTTTCCACTCTTAGAGGGCCCCAAGAAGCATGAAACCCAGACACAATGGACAAGGACAGGCAACCCCGCACAGTTGAGTAGTGACAGAAATTACAGAAGTAGCGTCAGCTGTAACTTCATCCAGACCACCTGTAATTTCATCCAGACCACCACGTGAGTTGGAAGTAATCTGGCTTTTCCATTCACTTTAGAAGCATGCTGGTCCCCTGCAGACATCCGCTTATCTATGGTAGACATTCAAAACAGGTGCAGACTCAGTCATGGGTCAGAGGCCTGCAGGCCACTACCACCACTCCTGCTGTTTGGGTGGCCCTGGATGCCCAGTGCCTGCTCCTCTGAAGAGCCAAGCAGAGGACACCCCCAGGAAGGATCCCCACCACTTTGCTCCCTTGATCCAAGCCCTCCCTCACTCTTGTGCGCTGACCTCTGAATGTTAAGTGCGGAGTTCTACACTGAGCCTTGTTAACTTACAGCTCATCAGTGTTAATATTCAACCTTGAGTTGGCCTTGGAAGTACTACTGGCCCTCCCTCCCAGTTGTGAGCGGACTTCCCGAGTCTTAATGCTGACTCCACTACCTGCCAGCATGTGACCTTAGTGATGGTTCCTTATTGCACCAGCCTGTATTTCCTGATTGTCAATGCAAGCACCGATGGCAGTCACTTCAGAGCTGTCATGAGGAGTGAATGAATTCTATGTCTAGCCTTTAGAATAGTGGCCAGCAGCCAGTAGCTGCCATATAAATGTTAAAGGTATCATTGTGGTGGTTACTGCTGTCTTGGTATGTTCCTTCAGGTGACTGATTTAAAAAAAAATACACTCAACAAAGACCAAGTTTGACTACTGGGGGTGTCCCCAAAAAATGATTGGAGACTCATGCTAAGACTCAGCCTGTAGCTGGCAGCATTCGGGGTAAACAGACACACTCAGGACAACCACAGGTCAGGCCCCTGACAAGTGACTCCTGAGACTCCTCAGAGTTGAACTTTGCCCTCAGTCCGGATCCCTAGCAAAAGCCTCCATACAGAGCTGCTTCCACAGCTGACCCATGAATGTCCTTCCAAGGTACTAACCACAGCCACCTCACTCACCCTGTCTTGAGGACAGGAGATGCTCCAGGCAAGACACAAGGAACCTGCAGCAGCAGGTCCCAACCCACCAAGGGCGCCGGTCAATAGCACCTGCTTTCGCTGACAGGACACAAAGCACAAGCACTGCAACACACCTTGCACTCCTCTCCGTCTCAAAAATGTGCCAGTGTGTATGATAAATTAATTATACAGCAACCCTACATATGCTGGAAAAGAAAGCATGGGATTTTCTAGTATGAAACATGAATAAAACCCTGTATTTTGATTTACATCAAGTTAGAGTGTAACACGTCTTGGTCTTTGGATAGAATGCACACAGGAAGGGATTACCCCCAGGCTCAAGGCAGACGGGAACTGCAGGCTCAAAGCCAAAAACACACCACCAAGGGACGACCAGAGATGTGCATCTTATCTGCAAAGGCCAGCGGGAGGGACCCAGATAGGCACTTCAGTGCCATCATCACCAACCAGTACAAGCGAGTAGGCAACACACAGACCAGCCTGGGGCTAGTGATCATCACGAACTGAGGGAACAGGTCAATGTGGGAAAAGTAACCTACGAGGAGTGCCTGGTGGTCCTGGGTCCCAGGATGAAAGGCATGCACCTGCCCCCTAATCCTCCATTTCACCCCCAATGCAGGCACCATGATCCCCTACCTGAGCACAAAGAAACAGGCAGAGGTGAGAGAATCTGCTGGTGGTCACATGGCGAAGAGCTGATCAAATTATGCAGCCATGAAAACCTGCAGCAGGGGACTACAGGGCCCACAGTCTCAGCTGCTCCCCACCCCACCTCGCCAGTGTGCGAGAGAAGTCAAGCAACAAACATGCCAGCTGGCTCCATCAGTGAGTGCACCATGGACCCTAAAAAGTCATACCATATGTAGCTTTACAAAACTTACTCACTTTTCACACACAGACTCCATGATAAAAAGAACATGCACATTACGGAAAATGTAGAAAAGACAGAAAAATGGGCTATTGGACCTTAACACTAAAACATTTTAAACACTTGAACAATATGTATTATGCAGTAGATAATATAACATCATAAATTTAAGAGATAAAAATCAAAGGAAACTATATTGCAAGGAAACTCTATTGCTTAAGAAAGCTTCACCTGTTGAAAACACTCACCATGATTTTGACCAAGATGCCGTCATCACTGGCATCCAAGGTAACCACAGCTTTGTCGGTCTCAATTTCACAAAAGGCACTCGGCTTCACCTGTAAAACAAGACTGGGTTGGTTCTGTTATTTTGGACAATGAACATGAATATGTGTACACACACGTGCGTATAAACATGAGTAAATACCAGAAACTTCTGTGGCTATTTCTGGGCTGTGGAAATACAAGTAATTCTCATTGTGTGTGTCTGTGTTTCTGTGTATGTGTATGCTCTGCTGTATTTTCAAATAGCTCTATATGGACATAAATTTTACTTGTTATATTAAAAAATCTATGACCAAGGTCACTGAGCAAATGTTAAAAATGAAATCACACTTTAGAGACAAGTGTATATTCACCTCTGAACAAATCAATTCCAGACCCACATCCCCCTCTCACATTCTCTGATCATTCTTCCACGAAGAGAAGATTTACAGTTAACAGCATTTCTGGACCAACATTTCATGGCAAGTTCAGAACCCAGTTGGCACCACACAGCATGGATGACAAAGCTTCATATAAAGCAGAAGAAAGGAAGATCAAATACACAGCTGAGGTCAGACAAGGATGGGCTCTGTGCAACAGAAAAGGTCTGGAAGCTCACAAATGCTGAGCAGGGCCTGCAGTGTCTGCAGAAGAGTTGCTTCCTGGCTCTCGAGGCCAGATGGGGAAGAGGAGAAGGTGGTTCCTCGGGGGAGACACAGGAACAGCAAATCACCTGCTAGACAGAGGGTACTTGAGGCAGATTCACACTTGACGCCCCTGCTAAGCTGGGCATGTGCTCATCACCAGCTGATGAAATGGGCAAGTAAGTCGACTGAGGTTGTGGCTTTCATCAGAAACTGAGTTCTTAGAAAAAGCAATAGCTCACTACCAGGGCACAGGAGCCCTGCAGCCTGGGGAAATGTTCTAGGCTCTGATAGAGGTGGTGGCAACATGGACAGATGTGCATCCGAAATTGGGCTAAGCTTATATACTACATGCAAATTACACCTGACAAAAAATGAAGCAGGAAAAAGTATCAGACTGTACAAACACGAGCCCGTATTAGATACACTGCAGAGAAAATACACAGTATTAGTATCAGAAGCACAACCTTAAGAGCTCTGAGGAAAAGAACAGACACCTCAAGGGAATGACGACACTTCTCAGCAGCTGCAACAAAGGCCAGAAAACATGGTAGCTACAGCTTCAATGATCTGGGATAGGATAGTCACTGTCTAGAACTTTATATACAGCCAGGCCATCATTCCAGAGGGAGGAGGAGTGTTCTTTGACATACAAAAGCTAAGAAAATGTGTCATGACTGAAGATGCTTCAAAAAGCTCTCACGACTCAGCATGGTGGCTCAGCCCACAATCCCAACACTTTGGGAGGCTGAGGGGAGAGGATTTCCTGAGCCTGTGGGTTTGAGACCAGCCTGGGCAACATGGTGAGACCTCATCTCTACAATAAATAAAAAATTAGCTGGGTGTGGTAGTACATACCTGGAAGGCTGAGGTGGAAGAATCTCCAGAGCCCAGCAGGTTGACACTGGGGTAACCATGAGCATGCCACTGCACTCTAGCCTGGGTGATGGAGTGTGTCTCCAACTCAAAAAAAGAATAATATAAGACATAAAATTTACATTTTTGTCATAAGTTCCTCAATGTCCAAAATTCCATCATAAGCCAAATATGATTACAATAAAATAATTGGTTCCACTGCTATACTACTTAATACAAAGTGACTCCTTTCTCACTATTTCATTAAAAACTGCAGTCGAGTTGCTGGGAGGTGACCCACTGGCAAAGGGCTAAAAACCATGTCTGGCATAAAATGAAACATTATGAGACACAATGAGAACCAGGAGAATGTAACATACAAGTAAGAGAAATGAATCTTTAAAAAATAACCACATAGACATTTTAGAGTTGAAAGCATGATATCTTACATTAAGAATTTAGTGGATGACATATAATGGAGTATTTGCAGCTGTGACAGAAAGAGAGAGAGAAAGAATAAAAAAAAATTCGCAAGGCATAGTGGCAGTGCCTGTAGTCCCAGCTACTCAGGAGGTTGAGGTGGCAGGGTCTCTTGAGTTCAGGAGTTCAAGTCTGCAATGGCGCGTCACTGCACTCTAACCTGGTTTACACAGACACTCTCAAAAAAAGAAAAAAAAATTAATGCAATTCATCATCCTAACACAATAAAAGTAAAATGACATGAACATCTCAACAGATGCAGAAAAAACCATCTGATATTCAGTATCCATTCAAAAATTAAGAAAAACTTAGCAAATTAGGACTAGAACATTATGGAGGTAAAACGTTATCTATTAAAAAAAAACAGGCCCAGTTGCAGCGGCTCACACCTATAGTCCCAGTGTTTTGGAAGACCAAGGTAGGAAGATCAACTGAGTCCAGGAGTTCAAGACCAGTCTAGGCAAAATAGCAAGACTCCATCTCTACAAAAAAAAATTAAGAACAAAAACATTAGCCAGGCTGGTGGCTCACACATGTAGTCCCAGCTACTTGGGAGGATGAAGCAGGAAGATTGCTAGAGGCCCTGGAGTTCAAGATTGCAGGGAGCTATGAGCATGCTTCTGACTCCAAATTGGGTGACAGAGTGAGATTCTGCCTCTTAAAAATATATACATAGGGTCCCCTCCCATTGTGGGAGCTTTTCTGTCCCCTTAATAAATCCTGG
>NW_007253398.1:0-1062 GCF_000164805.1 Carlito syrichta
CAGGAATCTTCCTTAAATGAGTCCTCAGTCCCAAAACTACAGGCCGTCTTTCAAAGTGGTAAAAACGAATTAGATTTTTGAAGTAGAAATCTGGGTAATGGTAGTCCTCACATACAGGACACTTCACTGCTTATTGCTAAGTAAGAATAAGGAATCTGCGTTTCTCGGGTCCTCAATCCCAAAAATCTGCAGAGCATCTTGGAATGTTCTAAATAGAATCAGAGATTTGAAGCAGGATGTATCTAATGAGAGTCCTAACATACAGGAAAATACACAGCCCTTTGCCAAGGAAGAAAAAGAATCGGGGTTATTGCAGTTCTCAGTCCTTAAAATCAACAGGCCATCTGCTGTGTGCTAAACAAAATCAGAGTTTAGAAGCTGGAACATAGGTAAAGCAGTCCTCATATGCAGAATCTATATGATCTCTAGCTAAGGAAAACTAAGAAACGTCTTTTCCACGGTTCCTCCGTCTCAATATCTACATGACATCTTGGTAATGGCAAAACAACAATCAGGATTTCCAAACAGAATGTGGGGAAAGGGAGTCCTCATATACTGGACATTACACAGAGCCTCGGTAAAGAAGAATAAGGAATCTGTGATACACTAGTCCACAATAAGAAAAATACTCAGGGCATCTTGCTGCAGTATAAACAAGAATCAAGGCTTCGAGCTCGTCTCATGTTTCAGAGATATTTGGCTTGTGGGTATTATGAATCAGTCATTTCAAGACTCCAGCAACATTCTGGTCCTCTTGAGAGTTGTAATTGGCTATCTGGTTGGACAAATCCCTTAAGTTCCTCGGGACAATTAAGGCCAGATACCCGGAAAAAATGTATCATATTTCCGTATTTGGTGGTAAATTTGTTCTTAAGATGAACTTGGTAATCCTTAAATTTCCGTTTGTACTTTATTTGTATAGTGGCCGAGGGTTTTCAATTTGCCAAATATTTAGTACGAATTATTAAAATGTAACCAAGATCCATGGATTCCACGTCCTTAGGAAACATCTTGGCATCTCCATTTTTGTACACAGTGTTTTGGAATCCACATGGACAGGGA